>NC_056746.1:858635926-858913426 GCF_019279795.1 Protopterus annectens | reverse complement strand
TAAAAAGCAAATAAATGAAGACAAAAACTATACTATAACAACTTTCAGAATAATACTAAACACACCCTAAAAAATTTTGAACATCCATTAAATAAATCTTACATCCCAGTCAAAAATTCAACCCAAACTCCTCTCCTGATAACTCACCACTCAAAACTATGATACAGTTCAACTCTTATTTTATAGATAGTATAGTATCTCTAAGGACTTCTCAACATCTAATCCCAACCCTGTCCAACAACCACATATCACCACATTCACTTTCACCTTCAAACCTGTGCCCACATCTTATATAAAACTACTCTTAAACAAACTTAAACCGTGCTCTTCTTCAGATGATGACCTTTCAAGCAAGTAACTAAAAATAGCACCAATAGCTTTGCCTATCCTGTTTCAATCCTTATAAATAGGTCAGTCCAGGAATCCCACGTTCCCTTGCTCTGGAAAAAGTCACATTATCCCTCTGCACGAAGGAGGAAATTTACAGACATTAACAATTTTAGACATAGCGATCTTATATCCCCTCACCAAAATACTTGAAAAATGTATTCAAAAACAATTGCTGGACTATCTCCTGCAGGAAGAACTCCTGTCCCCTACACAACATGGCTTCCACCCTTCCTATAATACTAGCACTGCCCTTTAACCTATATAGATACTGTCAATAAAGCTAGAAATAATGATAAGCTAGTCTCTCCCTTATTTCTAGACTTGTCTAAAGCCATCGACAGTTTGTCACAGCAAACTTCTTCAAATGTCCTCACTAGGTCTCTCTCAGGCACCCTTCTGTGGTTCTAGAGCTACTGTCCAACAGGTATCAGTTAGTAAAAATGGCATTCCATGCTCTCTCCTTACCTCCCAGTCACCACAGGTGTATTACAAGGCTCTGTCCATGGCTCCCTCCTCTAAGATTTTCACCAACACCCTCTATAGTTCCACACAACAGGCCTCCCTAATACAATACGCAGATGATTCCACTACTTTGCACATCTGACAACAGATTCCACTACTTTGCACATCTGACAAAATGGTTGTTTTTGTGTCTTTTGGCTTTTACCAGTTAGGGGTCACCACAGCAGAACTCCGATCTGCTAATGATTGGCAGTAGATTTTTACGTGCCGAGTTGCCGGCCCTGACGCACAACCTTCAATGAAGGTACGCCCATTCACACATGTCTCCACACAGAAGATGCTCTAGCTGAGAATCGAACAGGACAACGTCTTACTGTGAAGTGACAATGCTACCACAGCATCACCACTGCAGTCATCTGACAACATGGTACACCTCCAAAATAATTACTCTGGAAGCTTTAACAGCCACTGAAACATGGGTTTGTAACTCACAATTCACGCTCAATCCAAAAAAGACCAAACTGCTACTTTTTTTCCCCTCCAAATTCCTCTCTCATAAAAAAGCACAATTTAAAGTCCTCTCTCTTGATAATACAACCACTTAAGTTACTTCTCATAGCAAGCTATTAGGGGTAATAATGGATGATAATCTTACATTCGACCTGCATATACAAAATTGCATAAGAAAAACTCATCAAAAAGTAGGGTTGCTTTACAGAGCCAAAAACTCCCTCACTGATACAATTAAAACTACATCTGCCACTACTTATCTCTACTCCACCTCTTCTTTATGGTGCTCCCATTCTTACTAACCTCCAGGCTTGATAAAAATTAAAACTTGAATACTATAACAACATTTCTAAATTTGCAGCACATATCCCTTTTAGAACCTACCACTGTCTAGCACTAAAAAGCCTTAATTGGTTAGAACTGCCACAGCAACTAAGATGTACACAACTTCTTACCACCTTTAAAATTATCCAGCATTCATCTGCCTGTTCAGCACTAAAAAAACATTCTACACAACTATTTTCCCAGTTGGTGACCAAAAACTCCTGTCTGTCTACAAACCTAACAAATCTGCTTGACATTGACTGTACTCATACAAGATTGCTAAGGCCTGAACTCCTTACCTGTATCCATCAGGTCTATACTGTCATATACCTTGTCTGAAGCAGGGCTAGCCACACAGAAGTGCAAACCTTGGCTCTAGATGTTTGTCACTGTTGAAGTGACACCCTCACCCCATGTGCAAAAATGGGAAAATGGGTTGTGGATGGATGGATGGATGGATGGATGGATGGATGGATGGATGGATGGATGGATATACCTTGCATCGATTCTTAACCAGTGTTTTTATATTATGTCTAATTTGTTATAAACTGCATATGTTTTTGTTTTATTTTTAAAGATTGCAAAATTATTGTTCTTAAAATGTCTTGTAATAATTTGGAACGTTTCTCCCCAGGCTTCCACTGAAAATGGGCTTCTACCCAGTCAGACTTTCCCAGTAATCAAATATCAATAAATAAATTAAATAATAAATGGGAGAAATGCATGGAGAAGACCTAGAGGCTACTTTTGGACCAGACCATCCAAGGCTGCCTGGATCTGGGATGGGAATCAGGGGGGAAAAATAACTATAGCATTTGATGTTGGTTTGGAAGGCAAAGAGATTGCCACATGACAAACTGACAAAGCAGGAATGTGACATGGCCCATTCCCATATCTGCACAGCCTCTTGACAGAGTGGTAAGAGTGAATCTCTTTCTCTGCTTTTTGATGTACCAAACCATTTTTATGTTGTCTGAGTAAATGCTAACCACTTCCTGAAAAAGGAGGTCTTGTAAGGCCTGCAGAGTAAAGAAGACTGCCCATAGGTCATGACATTGATCTGCAATGAGGCCTGTTGCCCTAATCAAGTCCACTGAAAAATCTACCCCAAACAATGCCCTTCAACCTAGGGCAGAAGCACCCATTGTGGTCATCAGTGGTTGGGGGGTGAATAGGCAGATCTGAAGAAGAGTGCCATGGTACAGCCACAACAGACGATGCTGACTACATGATTTGGGTAGCCATATTACTGCAAAGGTGGGGTCTGAATTTTAATTACACTGGACTGTCTAAGTGCCCTGTGAAGAACTCTCATGCGATACTTGCATAGCTATCAGAAATATTGCTGCTGCCATCAATCTCAGTACTTTCAGATACAATGCAGCTATACCCTTGGGGGAATATCAGATGATGATTTGCATGGTCCTGCAGATTGTTATCTCTATCTGGATGATGGCTTGTTAAATAGGTTCCTGTGTCCAGACAGCATCATATAAAGTTCTGTATGTGAGAAAATTCCAACTGGGACTTTACAATGTTCACTGAAATTCCCAAGGACAAAAACTGAAGGTATAAGGTGATCCTTGGTTATTGTGAGTGATTTCATTTGCTGTAGATGCTAGGAGACAGTTGTCCAGATGCAGGAAGACCCCAGTACTCCTCTACTTGCCATCCAAATTTTATTTTTCTCTGACTCCCCCTCATGGGGTGCAGACAACGCTGGATGTACTGGTCTAGATGTAGTCTCTGGGCCTTCTCTATGTATTCCCCAACTCCACATAAACCAAAGTACTTCTCTACTTACATAAAATTTAGATGACTGAATGGGAAACCATGAATTCACCCCTCCTTAGCATTAGTAAATATCCCATCATAACCATGGTCTGAGGTTCCAGAAGACCACTGACCATGGACCGATGCAAAAATACCTTAACCACTTTCACACTATAAAAGTTGCTTCTTCAGACCATAAAAAATATCACACAATTGACTGCATTTGTAATAAAATAAAACAAAATAATCAAAATAAGTCACGTAACTTAAGTTTTGTTTTTTAAAAGAACAGCATTCATTCAGACCCAAACCTCCAGTAGCATGTAATTCAAAAACCCAGCTGTAGTCTGAGCATTCTGTCATATTCACAATGTCACAGGTTTTGAATACAACCTCGAAAGACTGTAACACTAATTGAACTTAGACTCAAAACTGTATGATTTAACATTTTAGCTAAAGTATTTGATATTTTCTCCTTCCTAATAAGCATTTTCAAGAATGCGTTCTCTCCAAGTGTGATTTGTCTTACTCACATAGAAGGAAGAACATCTAGTGCAAATAGCCAGATATACCAAATTAAAAGAAATGACCAACAAAACCATAAAGCGGTTATTTCAAATTCAGATAAAACAAAACAACTCATAGCAAACCAAGGAATATTTTAATAAAACTGTTTAAAACCATAAAAATAACCAAGTATCCAGTAAGTGCTTTTGTCTCTTGCTTGAGACTTCTTCAGACTGAATTCAATCAACACTGCAAACTCTTTATATCGCACATAATCACATGACTCTAACTACTTTCTCAATGTTTTAGCCCTTTATTTTTTAAATAGACTATAAAATCTTCTCTGTTATTTAACCCGGGTGGATAAAAAGCATTCAGCCTCACCTCCCATTGATACTATTTCCACCCCAATTCTTCTTCAGCATTAGACTTACTATCACATCTAGCAACATGGTCTAACAAAATAACATAATAAATTTAAAATCCACTTTACATTTGTTTGAATTATAGTGCTTACTTAAATCAGTTTTGTCATTCTCAGCTCGGATAACATATTTATGTTCATAAATTTTCTTTTATAGCTCTCTTGTTGTTCATCTTATATAAAATGACATGCAGGGCATACAGACAGCTAGATAAACAACAAACTTAGATTTACAAGTATACTTATTTCTAATTTTGACAACATTATTATTGATAGTTAATTCAACATCAGTATGCAAATAAATTGCAAAAGTTGCAATTGACATTTAAACATACCTCTTCTCATGTTCCTTATTTCAAAATAATTAAAACAAAAAAAAAAAAAAACACCAGGACTCAGATGGCATGAAGCATAAATTTAATCACCAAAAACAAAATAAGATGTACATAAAAATGGATAAGTGCATTTGGAGAATTCCTTCTTCAGATTACTACTAACAAAAAGCATATTAACTTAATACGGATTCTTGGCCAATCCAATGACAGTACTGAGGACAATGCCTTCTACTAATGAATACCATCGGTTCATAAAGACACACCCTCATCAAGTTAAAGTCATTCATAGTCAACACTTAAGCCTGTGACTTCTCAAAACAGGCCTTGGTGGGAGGAGTGCATTCAGACCTGGCATTTTGTAAGCTTGTAAATCAGTAATCCATCGAGCTTCTGCCACTTGCGTAACATTATGCATATTGCCACCTCTCCTATTCAGTTTACAATTCTGTAATACCAAAAAGGAAAAAGTATGAGAGGGATATTTGTCTTTGTGTTGAAACAGAGCATTATTCTTATTTTCTCACTCTGATATCACTTAAGTGCTGCAATATATGGTCTTTTAGCCTTCTGTTCATCTTGCCCACATAAAAACAGGTGCAGAGATAACAAATAGCAAGGTATACTACGTTCTCTGTGCAACAATCAGAATATAATTTAGGCTGATACGTCTTCCTAGTTAGGAGATGTATAAACATTTTGGCATCAGAAATGTACTTGCATGCTTTACAATGCTGACAGCAAAAGTTACCAATCCTATATGAGCCACCACAGGTATTAGTGGAGGTTAAATTCTTACATAATAGGCGTTTAAGGTTCATGTTGTTCTTAATGAAAAGAAGGCTGTTCACCAACCACCGATATGATCTGATTATCAGTACTTAATATATTCCAGTTCATTTTGATTATCTCACAAATTCTTCCAATATCACTACTGTATTTAAGTAGAACTCTCACCCCATATGAGGCTGTTCATCTCTATTGCTCTATAATGACAAAGTGTCATGAGTCCTACGAAGCCAAGGTCAACCTCTGTTTTTTCTAAGTGCTCGACCACCATTAACAATGTCCTTCACATATTGTTTATCATACCCATGTTCTTTGAACTTGTTAATGAAATTACATGTTTCATCATTAAAATCCTTTTCATCAGCACATAACCTGGATATCCTTAAGGTTTGGCCTTTCACAATGTTAGGGAAAATATGTCTGGGATGCATATGGTCATATGTCAAAAGTGCATTCCTCCAGCAGTCTTTCCTGTAAACCATCATCTCAAGTTGATTAGTATTATTCATAAATACCCTAACATCTAAAAAGTCAATCCCTACATCAGAGCTGTTCTCTGTAAATTTTAAAAAAGAAGTGGTATTCTTCATGTAAGAAATAAATAGTCCCAGTTCATCTTCATTACCCTTCCAGAGAAGGAAAACATCATCCACAAATCTCCGATAAAATAAGATCTTATCCTTCCACATGTTCTCATCATTAAAAATTAATCGATTCTCCCAAAAGGCCAGAACACGATTCACATGAGTTGGTGCATTGAGTTCCCATGGCAACCCCCCCATTGTTGCCAATAAAAGTGATCTAAAAACATGTATACATTATTCTCCAAAACTAAATGTAAGAGAATACATTTTCTCTGAACAACAGAAGCTTCATATAAATTACATTGGATTCAAAATTCTTTAACAGTGTTAATTCCAAAAGAATTGGGAATAACAGTAAACAGGCTTTTAACATCCATCATGATGAATAATAATGTGCCTTCAATTAAATTATTCTTCATAAAATCACTAAGAGAGACAAGGAAATGTGTTGCATCTTTAAAAACAGCTGGGGTTTTTAAAAGGGCTGATTTCAATTTATTTTCTATCCATATAGAGGTTATGTGGACCAACCATTACCAGCTACACAGCTACAATATGTCTCAATGGTGGATTTGTTCTGCTTTTATGAATTTTGGGTAAACCATTGATTATCGGAATAATAGGATGTTCCACCTTAAAATATTGATGCATTTCTTGAGTTATTATCCCACTCAGAAGAGATCATCTAATACCAGCTTTTAAAAGCCATTATGCATTTGAGGTCAAACATGAGTGCTGTAACACTCATGGAGGGTAACAACTGCTTACAACAGTTTATAATAAAAAGATTTTTTAAACCAAAATGCTCTGTGCAGGATATAAGGAATAGCAAGCTTGCTACAGGTTTAAAAGAAAATTAGATTTCTTTGCTTTTAACTAAAAACCTGAGCACTGTAGTGCTTTGTGCAGGGTTTACACTGTAGCAACTGCCTGGCAAATTTGCAGCAAGCAGATTGCACCTGTACCATTTTTTTTTTTTGCACCTGTCCTAAGAATAGGCAGGGGTGAGAAGCAGGACCTAACTGGCAGGTTGGCTCCTTCAGGAGCATCAGGTACCAGAACACAGACCATTTTTTTGTGTGTTTTGTGCTCCTTAGTCCTGATATTAATGGGGACCAGATCGGGGAATTGCTCCAGATACTGAACGAGACAGCTACACTTCTGTATCTGACAGAACCTATGCTGTTAAGGTTGATGCTATTTGCTTTAGACAGAAAAATGCCAGTTGCAGTATCCTATAGGGCTCTGTTCCGGTCCCCTTCTTTTTGATATGTACTTCACTGACATAAAAGCTGATAGCAAGGAAATATGGCAAACTAAGTTTGGTGATTATAAACTAGGGCCAGTTTTCAAATTCTGTTCTTGTACTCAAATTATCTTGCAACCATTGCACCAGACAAATGTAAAGTGCATTAAATATGGGCTTACACTTATTGCCCAGAAATGCAGCATAGTTTTATTTGTTAACTCTACTATCAACACCTTATGCCATATAGATCACTCACCTTAAATCTGACACAGTCATCAGGGAGTTGGCTACCTATGTTGATACTGTCTCCTTGGACCACAGTTTCGCTTTCCTGATTAGAAAACCCTTCTGTCTTGTACAATGTATCTATTGTGGTATCTTCTCAAGAAGTTATAGTTCCACTTTTATCCTCCCTTATTAGAATCATTACTGAATACAATGCCCCCATCAGAGTGTACCATATTAAATACCTAAACCAACTTGAGAGACCTCAATGCTTCTTTACCGAAAAGTTGTCAGGTCATATTCTTATTTACTCTGATAAAGGGGGTTAGGTGTTCTAATCTAAGTCTAATATAACCTGCTGTGGGGTAATTTTTGCTTAGCTTTCTATGATATCAGTGATCCTATGCTCATTAAACTCCACCTACGCATAACCAGTGGCAAAGCAAATGCCCACTCTAGAGACCTAAACCTATACTGATGCATTCACAATACCAGCTAGCACAACATATACCAACAAAAATATATCCCATTTCTAGAATAGACTCTTTTTACATATCAAGCAGAGTACTTCTGTGATGCTTTAAAATTAAAGCAGACTGGATGATGGGATAGACAGTCAGGAGTTTTCATCAGGAATATGTGAGGAAAATCTACTTAATGGGGGTCACTATTATCCATGTAGATGGAGGTGATATGGCTGAGCTTCGTAATGGTTTCTTTGGCTGGAAGCTTGGACATGACCTATGAACAAAGACCAGTTGGGTGTCTTGCAGACATTTGGTGGGACAAAAAAAAAATAAGCTGTGAAATGCAGACTGTGATGTAAGGATACAAACCTCACCCCTCAGGCAAAAAAAAAAAATAGGTCATACATGAGGGGGAGCAACACATATTAACTGATGGGGGATGGACTAGGACTCTTTCCAACTAGGCCAAAAGGGAACTACTATCCACTGATCTTGCTTTGCTTTACCAGAACTCTTTCAGTCACAGGAACTGGAGCAAACGGCAAATATCAGCCCTCCTTCCCAGTTGTGATGAAGAGAATTTTTCTTCCTTGTCACAACTGAAAAAGTCATGTACTGTCAAAAAAGGCACATAAAGCTGCTACAGCTGTACCAACATCTCTGTAAATTCAGGGAGTATCTAGAGGAAGCTGTTACGTATTAGCTCTGTGAAGTTTTTGCATTACTATCTGCTAACAAGTGCTTGTCAAAACTCTAAGACATAACATTAGTGCTATAACCTTATGGCTGTTCTGTACAACTTGTAAGCATGCATCCATTGTTTATGTGCATATTATAGCAATAAACTACAACAGTACTGACCATGACTAAGTAAAAAAAAACTCACTGACTGAAGACTGAATGCTTGTTTGTTTTTGAAAAAATTCTTTAGAGATATTTCAAGGAACATATACGTAAAATATATATGGAACTCCACACTAAAATCCAATATACACCACACATACAGATTACCATTGTAGAATTAATTTTCCTTCCTTAAACAAATCAAAAAGAAAACAATCCAAACAAATCAAAAAGAAAACAATCCAGTCTTCAATGTTGAAATAACATTTGTGTCTTCCTTATGAATAGTAAGCTTCATACAAAAATAATTTGTTATACTACAGTAAAATTAGATTGTATACAGCCTTCTCTATTCCATTACAAATCACAGCTTTAAATTATGACCTATATACAGCCTTCAATATTCCATTACAAAACACGGCTTTAAATTATGACCTATAAACTGAAGTTATGTACTTACCATAACATTCCATATGGGTTGTCCATTTTCATTCTTCCTCAGCTGATGGGTTCAGATTTGATCCCTTGGATCCTACTTGGCTGTTGCTAAAGCTCGTGGCAAACAAAAACTCTTGAGCTTCTCCCTTAACCACAATGCACCAACCCCAATTACCTCAGATCTTGTTTGCTGACTTTAAAAGGAATATTCATATTCGGAAATGAAGAAGGCTATATCTGGAGCTTAATATAAAGGACAGGAAAGTACTATAACAATTCATTCTTCCAGAAGTTTTCAAGGACTAGGGGAGGTGGGAGGGGAGTTGAGGAAGAATGAAAATGGGCAATACAGATGGAACATTATGGTGAGTACATAACTTCTTTATCTGATGTTGTCAATTTTCACTATATCCTCAACTGATGGGACAGAGTCCCCAGCTTCCTAAAATCCAGGGTGGACTCAAGAAAGGATATTCCTGAGCACCATTCAGCCAAATGATGCTCTACCTCCGGAGACAAGATCCAGTTTGTAATGAGTAACAAAGGTAAGGGGAGTAGACCATTCTGGATTGAAACACTGAGGAAGCAGCAGTGGATCTAGTTGAATGGGCTTGTAATGGTTTTGGTAGAGTAATGCCCAGTTTGTTATAAACAAATGAAATACAGTCAGGTAGCCACCTAGATAAAGTGACTTTGGCAACCGGCTTTCACAGTTTTACGTTTGCGAATGAAACAAACAGATGGTCAGATTTTTCGATGTCTTTTGTTCTGTGTAGGTAGAAACATAATTGCCTGTGGACATCTAATAAATGTAATATATAGTCACCCTTGGTAGTAAATTTAGGAAAGAATACTGGCAAAGAAATGAAGCATTAGTCCACACTGCAACTCTATCCTTGTGAAAAATCAAGTATGGTGGTTTACAGGATAAGGCTTGAATCTCAGAAATTCATCTGGCAGAAGTAACAGCTACCAGAATGGCAGTCTTCCAAGAAAGGCATTTAAGGTCACATGTAGCTGCTAGTTCAAACAGGGATTTAGTAAGAGTCCGCAGTACCAGATTCAGGTCCCATGGAGAAGTAGGATCTCTAAAAGGAGGTCTCAGAAGAAGAGTTCCTTTCAAGAAGGCTTGTTTTAATTTAGGAGAGCCAACAGAGGAACCATCAAAACCAATGGGAAAACTTGATATGGCTGTGTACTAAGCTTTAATGGCTGATGAACTAGCTCCTTTTTTACAAATATGGGACAAAAATTCAAGAATGCTATGTATGGGGGCTGAAAATGGTTCAGTATTATTTAGATGAGCCCAGAGAACAAACGTCTTCCATTTGCTGGAATAGAGCTTTCTGGTAGAAGGCTTATGGGAATATAAAAGTATTTGATAAACAGGTAAAGAGAGCATAGGTTGTCTGGTTATTAATGGAAAAGGACAGCGCAGTGGTGCAGTGGTAGAATTGTCACCTCGCAGCAAGAGGTTCTCCTATTCGATTCTCAGCTGGGGTGCCTTCTGTGCGGAGTCTGCATGTCCTCCCTGCATTCGTGTGGGTTTCCTCCGGTTGTTCCGGTTTCCTCCCATATTACAAAGACATGCATCTGGAGAGTTTCTCCCTGGCCCTCCACTGAAAATTGGCTTCGTTCCAAGTTGGACTTTCTAAATAATAAATAAATAATAAAAACTGGAGAAACCATGCAGTCAGCCTGAGGTTGGTCATGTTTGAATGAATCATGCCTGCCGGGTGAGACAGGAGGTCTGGAGTCAGATCCAGAATCCAAAGTTGGTGAAGCAAGTAAGGCCCAAGGAAGGGGAACCAAATTTGTTGAGGCCAGTAAGTTGCAATGAGGATGGCTCTGCTCTTCAACATGGCAGCTTTCTAATTGAATTTTGGAATTAGCAGTATGGGTGGAAAAGTGTAGAGTAAACTGGGGGACCAATCATGAAGTACAGCATCCTCGGTGATTCCCTCTGAGGGGGGATTAGGGCAAAGCAGTTGCTGCATTTGTTGTTTAGGGGAGAGGCAAAAAGATCACAGCAAGTTTGGCCCCACTGAAGGAAAATCATTTCTGTCACATTCTTTTTGAGGGACCATTTGTGGGGTAAAAGAATGCACCTGCTCAGTTTGTCTGTATCACATTGGATTCCCCAAGAATGTGCATTGCTATGAGAAAGCAGTTGGAGGAGATCACCCATTGCCACAGTCAGAGCTTTTCGACACAAGTGTTAGGATTTGGTCTCTCCTTGTTTGTTGATGTACCAAACTATTGACATATTGCCACTTTGTATTGCAATAGTCCCTAAGGGGAGAATATTCTGGTGGGCCTGCAGTCCTAAAAGCACTGCTCTCACCTCTAGGACATTGATATGCAAGTTTGCCACTTCTGGGAATCAAGTGCCCTGGACTGTTTTCCCCAGAAAATGCCCCCCCACCCTATCTGGGAAGCATCCGTGGTCACTATGGCCTTGGGCAGAGGGGGAATAAATGGAAGGCCTTGTAGAACCAGATCTGACTGAATCCACCACCTGAGATCTCGCTTGCATGTCTGAGTGATTCATATCTGACAAGACATGGGTTGGTAAAGTATTGACTATTGTGTGGCCAGCATCCACTGAAGAATTCTCATGTAAAATCTAGGTAAAGGTACTAGTGTTATCGCTGCTGCCATTGATCCCAGAGCTTGAGGGACCAGGCAGTCTGAAACCTTGGTACTGCAGATTATTTTTCTGACCTGTAATCTTATGGACTGAACTCTTGAGGTTGGTAGTGAAGCTGTGGTTGACTGTGTTGAGGGTAGCTTCTATGAATTCTAGAATCTGAGTTGGTTCTAGTTGGGACATTTCGTAGTTTATGGTTATCCCCAGAAGAGACCATGTGTGGAGAACCTGGTCTCTTTCCCTTATCAGTTGATGCCTGGTCAGAGAAGAAATGAGCCAATCGTCTAGATATGGAAACACTTGGAATCTTTGCAGTCTCAAGTGAGGTGCTACTACTGCCATGTACTTACTAAACACCCTGGGGACTGTGGTGAGACCAAAGGGCAGAACCCTGAATTGGTAGTGACTGTCTCCCAGCCAGAAGCATAAACCCCTTCTCATCTGTTCATCTTTATATGATGGTACACACCGTGAAGGTGTACTGAACACATCCAGTCGTCCTTGCTCAGGAATTGGAGAATGGGCTGAACCATGACCTTCTGAAAATTGGTTCATTGAACTGACTTGTTTAAGATACTGAACTCCAAAATTGGTCTCCAGTTCCTTGCTTTCTTTGGCACTAAAAAGAACCTTGAGTAAGTTCTGGATTCCATCTGATCTGGTAGGACCACTTGGATGACTCTTTTTTCTAGCAGTGTTTGGATTTGAATTGCTGCTTGTTCCCTCTGACTATGTAGAATATCAGGGAGTTTTCTCGAGTCTGGAGGAGGAAGGTAAAAGGGAGTTATATAGCCTCTGGAAATAATTCTCTGCACCCAAGTATCTTTTTTTTAGTTTAGCCAGGCTGTTTGGTGCAGGGATAAATGTCCCCTGACTGCCTCCAGAGGTAGGCAATTGGGCATCCTTTCAGGAGCACTAGCAGAGTCTGTCAAAGATTGATTCTGTGGAACCCTGGATTTGTGGGCCACCTCTGGTGCAGGGCCATTGTCATCCATTAGAGTTCCCTCCTTTGCCTCTGGGGGAACCTCTTTCACATGTGTCTTGGAACAAACCCTGAGAATTCTAGAACCACATATTTGATCCACCTCATTGGTTTCTAGAAAAGGATCTTTGAAGGGTCGAAAAATATATGCCCATGGGAGACAAGGTCTTTCCATCCTTTTCACACCTGGATAGTGTGTCCACCTTGAGGCCAAACAAAGACTTGCCGTCAAAGGGAGCATAGATGAACAAGGACTTGAAGGACTCTGCAAAATCACACAAGCACACCCAGGCATGCCTCCTAATGGAAATGCCTGAACCTGCTGCCCTCGGGGTTCCTTCTGCTACATGCAAAACTAACCTCATGGAGGCATTAGAAAAGGATTTCAGGGTAGCCAACTGAAAAGTCACAGATGACTGAACTTCTTCAGAATTAGTTCCTGAGAGGGCATTCAACAACTCCTTAACAAAATCCCTCTGAAGTCTTGTAAAGTGTGCCAAATAATTCAGAGACATTAAAGTAAAGGTCACTGAAGCATAGACATGGTTCCCAAATTTGTCCAATGCCCATGACTCCCTGTTGGGAGGATGAACAGTGTAATTCTCCTCAACAAGTTCCCTTTTGGTAGCCACCATTATGACCATGGCATCAACAGACACCCCTTTTCCCCAAAATACTTGCTCATCGTTGGACCATAATCTTATCTAGTCTCCAATGTATAGGTTCAGTGGTGTCAGGTTCCTTCTACACACACTGAGAGAGCAATTCAATGAGCTCACTGATGGGCGGAGTCACCCAGGAGGTAAATGGACCAGTACTGAAGGACTCCAGGAATATACATATACATGTCAAGCAGAGCACCTCTTTGGCCCTCTTCAAAAGGAACCTTGATGATTGGATGGGAGAAAGTAAATTCACCCCAGGGATCACATCAGTCGCCCTGCTAGATGGGGTCCAGGGAAGTAAATAGTGTGGGAAGAAATAGCCAGGAAATTGTTATGGCTAGGCTTGTATAAGCCCTAGGGCCGATAGCCTAGTACCAACCTATGAACCTATGGACTCTCAGATGAAGTGTTACTGGGCATCCAGCCACATCTGTGTTTAAGGATTTGTCTCCAAATGAAACATCTTCAGGAGGTGATTGTGTGAACCCTTTGCCTTCATTGAAATCCATACCTTCTGTGATGGACTCCTCTGGTGAGTCTAGGTGCTTCCTCTTGCATGTCTTTTTCTTAGGGACCTCCTCTATGGGATGATCTGGACAGTTATCAGAAGAAGAAATTAAGATTCCCTGTGGGGAAGCCTGGGGACTATGTAATGGCTGTCCATGTGGAAAGATTTGGCGAGACTCTGAATGCTGAGACAACAGGGTTGAAGATCTAGGATCCAATGGGGGTTGGATCGGTCTGTTCTTTTGAGGCAGAGAAAACTCTCTTTACAGCCTCAAAAGCAGATCGCTCCATAGAAAGGGAAGACCTTGGATCTGAGAAGGCAAGGTTGTGGACCATGGCCCTCCTTTGCACTGAAGGCAAATTCCCCTGAGGTGGAAGTCGGAGTTGATCTGTTCAATGCCAAGGATCTGAGGTGCAGAGATGCTCCAAAAGCCTTGGAGTCAACTTCAACACCTTGGATCCGAGAGGGAAGTTTTGGCTCCAGGATCTCCCCAGATATGATGGGATTGGAGTACTCAGAGTAAGCTTAGGATGTGAGGATGCAGTAATCGTCGGATTCAAGTCAGACAGATCCAGACAGTTAGGATCCATAGACTCTGAGACCACTGAAGGATTCAAAGAGGAACTTGTAGTGGGGATGTAGTGGTGGAACGGACCTCCTAACCCAGAGGTCCAGAAGTGTAGGAGCTTAGGAGACACCTATCTGACCCTGCACTAAGAGGATTTTTCCTCACCACTCTTTCCACATCTTCTGTAAGACTTCTGGAAGAATGAGCAGAATACACTGAAGGGGACTTAGGTCTATCCAAACAGGAGGACGGTACCCTAGAGGGTACTGGATTCACTGAATGTGACTATACAGTCCTTGGCAATAAAACGAAGGTTGAAGACCTAGCAACAGCCAGATCTGAAATGATTTGTTTCAGCTCTGAAGAAGTCAGATCAGCCAATTTTAGTTCTTCGGATCCAAAGAAGTTGGATCAGTCAATTTTAGGTTCTTCAGATCTGAGGAAGCTGGATCAGACAATTTTGCTTTCTTTGGATCTGAGGATGATATTGGATCTGTTTTTGATCTTTTGTGCAAGGACTCTGAAATCAAAGATGAAGAGGAGGGTTTCAGAGACCCTGATTTAGTTTGTTTAGTCTTAGTTTTAGTTTAGGGAAACGTCTCCAGAAATAGCCTCTCCAAAAGATGAGGGTAGCAATCCCTTTAAAATCAGTTTCTACATTCAGTCAAAGCCCTGGGGTTGAATCCATGGCAAATAGAGCAGTTTTCCTGGAAATGAAGCAGCCCTAAATGATGACCACATAATGTGTGTGAGTCCAATAAGGGGAGTTTATATTTATTCATTCATTTAGTTATTTACTATTTATTTACTTTTAAATTTGTTTATTGGGAATGTCTGAGTGGGACAGAGCCCATTTTCAGCGGAGGCCCAGGGAGAAAGATTCCAGATGCATGCCTTTTGAATCTGGGAGGAAACCAGAACACCCAGAGGAAACCTACGCAAATGCAAGGAGGACATGCAGACTCCACACAGAAGGCACCCCAGCCAAGAATCGAACCAGAGAGCCTGTTGCTGTGAGGTGACAACACTAACCTCTGTACCACTGTGCCCACACTTAAGACATTTCTTAAAGCCATCAGGCCCTTTTTCCACCATAGTAAATCACAACAGTAATAGAGAAAAAGTGAGAAGGAAACTATTTAAAAATATATTAAAGGAAACAGGAGAACAGAATAACTACCAACAAATGGTAGAAAAAACTCTATAATAAATGTAGGAGAGAGAGAAAATATTATCAATAGTATTTAAGATGTACGTTAAGTACTGGGGAAGGGAAAAAGTAATGATAATATTAAGGTAAGGAAATACTAATCTTTAATAAAGATGAAGATTTAAGTGAAAGGCAATTTTTTTTACTTAACTTTCAATAACTCTCAAGAGTGAATGGAAACCACATCTTCCACTGAAAAATGAGAACAGAAGTAATTGGGGTTGGTGCATTGTGGGTAAGGGAGAAGCTCAAGAGTTTTTGGTTGCCATGAGCTTTAGCAATGGCTGAGTCAGATCTGAGGAATCAGATCTGAACCCATCAGTTGAGGATAGAATGAAAACTGACAACATCAGATGTAATTTTAATTTATATTCCTTGACTCTGATGCCCAATCACACGGTTGATAAGATGGATGCATCTTATTAAAATTAAAACTCAAAATATCTTTGGTTTTCTGTTAATAATACTCTATTTATATCATCCCAATTAGTCAGATGGTTATAGGGAAAAATCCATACAAACTTGGTAACTCCTCATGCAAGTCATCTTTCCAAATCTGGTAATTTCTAAAGTGCTGGTGCTTTCCACCAACTTCCTTTTAAACATTCAATCAACATACATGCACATATGTCTAAATTATTACTTAGAACTCAGTTTTCACCAATATCTCTCAGTTAACCATCACAGTCTCCTTTTTATGTGGTGTCATATTATAATTGCTTATTTTATCAACTTCTCACTGAAATGAAAGAACAATGTTTATACATAACTGCTGCCTATACAATCAATTAAGTTGTACATGGGCTTTCTCTTTAATAACTTCTACCTCTGTAGAATCTGAGATTGCATAAATGTAACTACTGTGTTAACTACTCTGTGTTTAACTGGAACTAAGTATAATACAATGTAAACAAATGCAGCTCCCCCCGGCCCTCCGCTGAAATGGGTATTACCCAGTCCGAAGGACTTTCCTGGTAAACAAAGACAAATAATAAATAAATAAATATATATGTTAATGTCTTGTTGATGGGATGGACAGTCAGGAGTTTTCAAGTTTACAAGTAGCGTAAATAGTAGTTTAAAGGTCAAGCTTTGCTCACGCTGCCCTATCTCAAGAAACCCAATTTTGTATTGCTTTCATGTGTAGGAGCAGCCAGTTCACTGCACACATTATTCCCTTCTAGACTTTCAGCCCATATTATGCACCTCTGCCTACCCAACAAATAGCCAAGTCCTCCCATCAAAACAACAAATAGGAGAAGGTTTTCTTCATATTGAGCATTATACATTAATAATTTTTACATCTAATGGAACATTTATACTGTGCTTTACCCATTCTATTTTAATAATGAATTTTGACATATAATGTATTTTCATCTATCTGACTTTGAAACTAATCTAGGATGTCTGTTTTGAGCTGTCAGCCCCTTCAAACTAGCCCATCCATTTATCAGTCAAAACCAAAACTGAACTAACCTGGTATCAGTACTTCCCTAAACTGAATCACTTCTCCCATTTTCCCTTCCGTTCTACCTGTCATGTTCACAAACCTGTAAATACTTTAAACTTTACTCTTAAATACTCTGTCATGGTCATCCGTAACATTTATCATGCTATTCCAGTGTTGACTAAACAAATTCTACTTCCCATAATACTAGCCACTTTCATAAAATGCACAAATCTCTTCCTCTGCAAGCAAAGCTCAGTAGACAGTATTCAATAACATTGCACTGCATGTCTGATTAATCTACTGAAATGAGATGTAATTATCATCTTACACATGACAAAAACAAACAGATATACCAGTCATAAACTGTACCCGCATAGTTTAAATACTCACAAATCTGCTAGATTTTTATATTAATACATATATGTTTCTACAGAATGAATTATGTGGAAGGTAAAACAATGGTTTGGACAATCTTGACAATACATAAGAATAAAAGTAATAGTTTGTCATTAATAGCCACCATTCATTTCTATAGTCAAAAAGCATTAAATCACAAGTCCTGTAATACTGACAGTTGTAGGAATGACTCAAGTTAACTTCCTTATTCATATAATCAAACATCAGCCACCTGACTGGTGTATTGTAAATCCATTAAAAATCAACAGGAAAAGAAAAATCCTAATTGCCTTAAAGACTGATATTTCAAATATAGCTATACAACTGACATCATCTTTACCTACTGCCAGTGAAGTCTATTTTCTGCTTTTTTTTCCCAGAGTTGATGTATCTAAAGTCTATATCAACACCACAATACCGTTGTGTAAATCATATAGGGCTGCTTTAAACAAATATCCAAATAACTTACACCCACTTCCAATGAAATCTCTGTTTCCACATCCCATAAAAACAGATCTGTAGCATCTACCTGCAAAAATTAAACAAATTTTATTCCAGGCTCTCATTTCCCATAAAAGTGGAAATAAATCAATGTATTGTTACAAACAAAATATATGTGTTTTACAAGACTGTGTCAATTTATCATGTTTTATCTTTTTACAGTTTCTACTAGACACCCCCTTTATTAGTGCATGTAACAGAAACAGAATAAAAAAAATATCAGTTTCTTAAACACACCGTGCTTTTTAGGCTTACAGACATAATGCACATTTCAATCTACCTGATAAGCATAATAAATGAATCTAAGAGGAAATCTTTAATTCCACAATAATTATACTCACAAATTATTTATCCAAACTCTCCCTCATGTCTTTAGTCATTGTGCTCAAGTTGTACTGTAAACAACAGGCTCCCATTTTTGGCCTACTGTTCAACTGCCACCTCAAGTACAACAGAAACTCTCTTGGAATGAAGTTTTCTCATTTCTTCTCTTGTTCCTAATAAAGAAACATCCAGAAACCCAGTCCATATTAGGTATAAACTAACTGACTTACTAATGTAGCGCATTTTCCTTTCCGCATAGACATATGGCTAGAGGTCCTAACAGCAGCAGTTAATTACACAGTAAGTTTACCATCTTCAAAACATAACATTATTTTCACTCATACCATAGTTATACATATCTAGATATGTTAAGGATTTACAATTTTTTTTAAATGCAACTTTTTTTTTCAGTTATACATGTTAATAAAAGCAACTGTTCAGAGATTAACAGATTTTCGACATAGTGTTTTCCTTTTCTCATCTCTAAAAAGAAAAGGAACATGCTTGACATTCCTAATATCCTGTAATACATTTTACCATCTAAGATGCCCATGAGCCTATTCACTCATGCCATAAGCACAACTGCAAGTGGTCAAAACTTTTTCAGATGATGCAAGAATGTAATTTGATTTTGATATATGTGCAAAAGCAACCTTTAAAGCAAGAAAGCTGCAGCATCAAGAAAACATCCGTTTCGGACAGGAATGTGATATAAAAAACTTAAGCAAAAGGGAGTGCATAAATATTTGGGAACTGATGAAGGATCAACAATAAAACAAATGCAAATAAAACTTAGTAAGGAATATTTTAGAAGGCTTAAATTAATACTGAAAACAGCATTAACATCTAGGAACAAAATTCAAGCTATAAACCAATTTGCTATTCCTGTCCTAACTTACAGTTTTGGAGTGACTGACTGGCCCCAAAAGGTGTTGGATAGGTTGGACAGGTAAACAAGAATGCTTCATGCTCATCAAATGATTTATACAAATCAGTACACACCAAGATTACATATTCCTTATTCTGAAGGAGGTATGGGCCTCCTCGAAATCAATTACATGTACAGATCTGCAATCGTGGGACCGCATACTTATCTGCTGACCTCACAACACTGAAACATAGAGAAGGTTTTAAAACATGAGGAGAAAAGTCTAAGATGACTTCCCTGGTTAGTTTAGCACCTGCTAAATGTTGTTGCATATCAACGTCAAATGGGAATGGAAATCAAACCAGAAGTAGATAAAAATCAGACAGCCACTGAATGTGCTAAAAACAAAAGAAAGAATATAAGGTGAAGGATTAGACGAGAAGGCAAGAAATGTGGAAAATGCTACAAATATAGAAAACTCTTGAATAACGTCATGTTGATCAGGACTGAATGCAAGAATAGTTAAGGAGAGGTGAATTTAAACCAAAAGACAAAATGTTAATATTGGCGGCCCAAGATAGTGGACTATGTACACATTGGTTTACAAAGTCTACTGAACATGTGGGTGAAACCGACAAATGTAGGTTTTATGAAACAGAACTGGAAACAGTCACACACCTTGTTGCTGGTTGTGATATACTGAAAGGCATAATAATGTGGCAAGACTGTTGCACTGGGGATTGTGCAAACATTATAATGTTGAAGTAGCTGAAAAGCACTGGAAACATGAGCCAAAAGCATCATAGAAAATTAATGGCTGTGTCCTTGCTCTAATACTGACTAACTCTGGCAATATAAACATGTGCTAAAGAGGTCTTTTGGCCACCCCTACATTTCTTCCTAATTGTTACTCTATAACAAATCAGATTTATATATGACAGAATTAATAACTTTTATCCTATGTATTATATTTGTAACAGTGCTTTAACTTGTTTAATGTAACAGTTTTTCTGTATGTATGTATGGAGCTTTTCTCCCCAGGCCTCCACTGAAAATGGACAGGTATCCAGTCAGACTATCCCGGTCAACAACAAATGTAAATGTAAAATATCACATGGGATCATCCATTACCAACAGTTCAAAAAATAGAGGAGAGAAAACCAGATGTAGTAGTCCATGAAAAGAAGACAAAAATAGCATTGATCACTGAAACTTCTACGCCCAGTGACTACAGTGTCTTGTGTACAGAGAGACACAAAGTCATAAAATACCAGGATTTGCAGGCAGAAATGAGGTCAATGTGGAAGAAGGATATCCAGACAGTTCCAGTAGTAGTAGGAGCAACAGGTCTTATAAAAAGAATTTACAATCATACTTAGATATGTCACTGATACATGTAACTCCATACGAATTGCAGGAGTCATTACTGGGCACGTTGTAAGTGTTACAAAGAACACTTTTGGCTTACATCAAAGATTAAAACAATACTGATTTCATGAACTTTAATCATACTTTGACTTAGGAATGGGGTCCATTCCCATCATGGTATTAGAAACCCAAAAGACTTGAAGAAATTTTAAAAGTGAGAAGCCATAAGCATATATAACATTTACACATATTATGAATTTACAAATACAGGTTTGTTCCCTCTTTCTTATGGATTAGACCAGTCCTAAATGACCCACCTATATCACATAAACAGTGTTACAAGCAGATGTGTGCATTTCATTTAAATATGTCCCTATTAAACTTCTTTGTCACAAAACATGCAGTCTTTACCCTGAAAAGTCCACAGTAAAAAATATCCATTTCCCAGTCTATATAGCATCAAATAGAAATATTAATTATTTCAAATCAAAATATCAGCTGCAGTACCCCTACAATTTAAATTTTTCATTCGTCATTTTGTCCTACTACTGAGGTTGCAGTGTCTCTTGTATTAGAAATGTCAATATAACCCTATTGTATAAATTTTTTTTTATATTAATCATCAATTCCTCTGCATCTGTAAATGTTAGCATCTCCCTAGTCCAAAATACTTTTGATATTAGTAGATGGAAGTGATAGCTTCTGAATGAAGAAACAACACAGAAGTATACTGTAGCTTGTGCAGCCTATGATGAAAGAGAAGAACACCCCACTCTAGAAGTAGTAAGAACAGCAAAACAGAAAGTGAACTCAGGGAACGCAGCAGGTTCAAACGAACAGAAGATATGATCAAAACACTGGGGGATGTAGAGGAAATAAAACCCCCAAAGGGACTCCTCATGGTATGGAAATAAAGGTGCTTCCCAGATGACTGGAAGATAATCATTCTAGTGATCAAAACACTGGGGGATGTAGAGGAAATAAAACCCCCGAAGGGACTCCTCATGGTATGGAGATAAAGGTGCTTCCCAGATGACTGGAAGATAATCATTCTAGTGATCAAAACACTGGGGGATGTAGAGGAAATAAAACCCCCGAAGGGACTCCTCATGGTATGGAGATAAAGGTGCTTCCCAGATGACTGGAAGATAATCATTCTAGTGATCAAAACACTGGGGGATGTAGAGGAAATAAAACCCCCGAAGGGACTCCTCATGGTATGGAGATAAAGGTGCTTCCCAGATGACTGGAAGATAATCATTCTAGTTCAAGTAAAAGAACAAAGTGGACATTTACAACTGTGGGCAGTACAGAGGTATCAAACTCCTGTCTCACTGGCTGAAAATGCTGAAGAGGGTGATTGATAAACACTAATAGTTGTATTCTTTGTACTTTTTTAAAGTAAGATGGGGATAAGCACTTCGGATTCTGATCAGGATGCAACACAGCAAACCTGAAGTTTGCAGTGAGACAGAGTGTGGATAAGAAGCTGGAGGTGAGGAAACAGTCAAAATGGGCATTCTTACTTGGAGAAAGCATATGATAAGGTCTCCAAAAAGCTGATTAGGGCATTCTTGCAACGGTGCGGGTCCCAGAAATATTGTTGTCTGTGTGCAAGGATCCAATGTCACAAGCTCAAGCAGTGTTTCAATTAGCACAGAGGTTCCCAGTTGGAGTGAGTGTGCATCAGGGTTCATTTCTGAGCCCATTGCTTTTCATACTGGTAATGGACTACATCAGCAAATAGGTCAAATCATCAAAGCTGCTGTATGAAGGTGATGTCGCATTCCAAACAGACACTGAATAGAAACTAAATAATATGAGACTGGAATGTAAAACTAAAGCCACATAAAATGATTACCTGATTACCTAATTACCTGAAATTCATACAACTCACCACTGCCCACACTCATATTACAGCCCTCCATATGCCCCTCTCTTTCATCTATCTTAACCTCTTACCTCTCCAGTCACACTCTTAGATCTGAAAACCAAAACCTCCTTAAAATCTATAAACCCCTATTTCCTCCTGGCCAATTACTTCTATCACACTCCTCAGCTAAACTATGCAGTTCTCTCCTCCATTCCCTCCACTGTACTCACAACCACTGTAATTTCTAATCTCTCCTTCATTCTTACCTTACCTCAAACTGGGACTGTTCCTGCTCCCTTCCCACCTAAATTACACTGTCGTCTCTTTCAAACCTCCCTTCAATCTCATCTACTATCAACTCTGATCACTAACATTATTGTTAGAACAAACACTAAACTTGTATAAACACTTTATGATTTGTACTTTTAATTATATTTTCTGTATTACTTTTAACTTTATCTATATGTTAACATTTGTGTTTTTAAACGTATACTCCCTGATTTTGTATTTGCATTTTAAATTGTATATTTATGCTTTTGTATACTGTATATTCCATACTGTACTTATATTATATTCTACTAACTGCTTTTGGAGCTTTTCTCCCTGGGCCTCCACTGAAAATGAGCTCTGCTTGGCCCAGTGGACTTCCCCAGTCATCAAACTGGAAATAAATAAATAAATATGAAACTGAGTACAAACAGGGCAGCTGTCATGCCAGCAAATGTGGAAAAATCAAACAAAACTGAAAACTGAGATAGAATAAAAACAATGGAATAGGTCAACAGCTTTAAGTATCTGAGAAGGGTAGTTGAGGAGAAGGGAACTCTGAATGAAGAGATCAAAGCTAGAATCAGATGTGTTGCAAATGACTTTAAGAGTGTCAGGGATAGTTTGTGTCAGAAGAATGCCAAAGAAGCTGTGAAATAAGGTGTAGAAGACAATGGTGCAACCAGTATTTCTATATGGCACAGAAATCTCCCTGATCCATCTACCTGCGTAACTGGATAAACTACTGGAAATTTCAAGAAGGTGTCTTTATCCCTCCCACAGACAGGGTATCAGAAAGAGAGCGAGAGAGTCTTTTAGATCTGCTAGTGAAAGTGATTTAATCTGAAGTAATCCTTTGGACTCTGTTTCGTGTTAGTCCCATCACCCTCTGGGTCACAGGTAGGATTACAGATTACTTCTGTTTTCTGTGTAGAAACTTGGAGGAAAATGGGGATTGATGATGACGATGGTGATGATTTTCTAATATCAGAATGATACCAAAGGCAGACTCAGCTATAAATATAAAGAACGTGCTTTATTTTAAATAAAGGCATTTGTTACTACCAAAGTGTCTAAAAGAGGATCTAATTATCTGACCTAAAATGTAAAGACATTCAGGTGAGGGACAGCAGTTCTAAAATGACTGAAGACTGAAGCTCAAGTTTGTAGATGCTATTTGCCTGTACACAGCAGCAGCCTTTAGTGACTGCACTGTATAACTCTAGGTAAGGCAGTACTGACAGAGGGTCCCTGATTAGCTCGCCTGTACAGAGCAGCAGCCTTTAGTGACCCCACTGTATAACTCTAGGCATGGTAGTACTGACAGAGGGTCCCTGATTAGCTCACCTGTACAGAGCGGAAGCCTATAGTGACCCCACTGTATAACTCTAGGCAAGGCAGTACTGACAGAGAGTCTCTGATTAGCTGGCCTGTACAGAGCAGCAGCCTTTAGTGACCGGGCTGTATAATTCTAGGTATGGCAGTACTGACATAGGGCCCTTGATTAATGCTACAAGGCTGGATGCCAGAGAAAGCAGTATAACAAAGCAAGGTAAATGAGGCCAGGAAAATTGATTTAGTGCATTCCTAAATGCTTTATCTCATGCATGGATCCCCTCAAATAACTATCTATGAAATGATCCCAGTCATTCTCATTAGCAGTAATATAATTATCGCCCATGGAATGGGTAAGGCCAATCAATAACCAAATGGGACAGGTTATTTCAAGCACAAAAAGAGAGATTATCTAGGCTTAAAATGGCATGCAAGTGCAGCCAGTCTAGTACTTACCTATGAACCTATTTGCTGATGGGGATAATCTGTCAGAGCTAAAAAAGTCCCTTTTCGGAAGGGACTTAGGAAGAATAGCTCCAATATATTATGAATGGGAATATAACCATGAAATTCAGTTACACATAAAGGTAATATTAGAACACAAAATTACAGTTTTGTTAAGCCTGAGAAAATTAAAAGAACATTTTGTTCATATGTCCACATTTTATAACATTTATATCGTATGTAGAAAGAAATTACAGGATGAAATAAATGAATAGCCACTACGGAAGATAGTAGGAGGGGTTTTGATCTGGAAAGACAATGGAGGGATATACTTT
Source organism: Protopterus annectens (assembly GCF_019279795.1). Taxonomy (NCBI): domain Eukaryota; kingdom Metazoa; phylum Chordata; order Ceratodontiformes; family Protopteridae; genus Protopterus; species Protopterus annectens. Next base: position 858,888,365 of record NC_056746.1, on the reverse strand, counting down.
AACCACGGCACAGTAACAATGGAGAGAAAAGTAATTCACAGTTTGCAATCTTAAAACAGTGAAAAATGAAACCCGAGAAGTTATTCAAGCAGACATGATGTTAGCTTAGCAGGGAGACTGCTTACCAAAAAATGTTATCCATCATGAATTTGGTCTGAAGTAATAAAGTGCAGTTAGATATACAATGATAAAAATTCCCACATAACTTGTAATGTGTGTGTTATATGAAGTTTATTTCAAGGAATGTATAGAATTTTGTTGATTTTTTTCTTATTTTCCGTGTATTGGAGATTTGCACAGGAAGTTAAGCCATTATTGGACAATAGGCCACAGTACAGCAGTATTAAGCCAATTAGTCTACAAAACTATGCATCTGCAAAGTCGGCAGAGACAGAGAAAGAACAACTGATAACTTTTAAAAGAATATAGACAAAGACATTTTAACACATCAGTGGAACTTTACAAATGCCACGTGCTTCTGTGCATGCTTTGGTTTGCTATGCATTGTATGTGTTGGGACTACGGGGTGGAGGGTATACAGCTGTCCATTTCTAGAGCTTTGTAAATGCGTGACACTGCAGTTCCCTTTCTTGATTTCAGACAATGGTATAACAGCTGTATGCAGTTTGCTGCACTTGCATTAACCTCTTACCTTCTGCAGGCAGGGCATGTAGGTCACAACTGTCCAGACATGTGCTTCTGCTTCATGTTTCAATACTTTTATTTTATTTTCATAAAGCAGAACAACATTTCTACACAGTAAAAAGAAATAATATGCTTGTTTCCCATCATAGTTTACAACACATTTGTCTAGGCAGACCCTACCTGACTTTAACAGACATTCCTTTTTCAAGTGCGTTGCTTGATACAAGATGTAAAAGAGTATTAGACTGCATTAAGATGGTGGGAAACACATCTTGAAATTCATATTTTACCCCAAACTCTGCCATGGTGCATCACTAATATACAGTGGTATTATTTTAAAAGGAAATATCCATACTTTTCTTTTTAAACAGCACTACTGTATAATAAGAACTTCATTCCAGTTGTGTCTTTGCACTGCTGTGATACAGTGGAACAGCTCTTGATGTACTGCATATGCAAATACCCGCATTTGTAGAGAGACAATCACAGTGCATCTGATGAGTGCAATTTGAACCACACTACGTGTAGCAGATAAAGTAAATCAAGTCCTTGTAACATGCTGAATGGCTACATTTTAATGAGAATGGAGATCAATAACATTTATAATTTAGTTTGTTCGCAGTTGTGATTTCATGGAATGAGATTATTATCTTCACTACTTAGCAGTGATAAAACATGGTTGGCATTACTTGGAGTGTTTTGGCAGCTTCACTGGATTTGAGTTTCAGTGCAAACTTACTTTTCAGATATAATGCATTTTACCTCCTAAATGGATAGCAATACATTTCAATTAAAAATAAACGTTTTCCACAGTAGATTCAACTATTTAGTCATTACCAAATGGCTGGCCAAGACCAGTAGACACTGTTGCCTGGATTCACATCAAGAAGCTGGGATATCTTGGATTTCCTTCATATCCTGGAGACAACATATCATATATTAATCAAAGTACGCTATGGAAAAACGATGTAAATTCACAACTCAAGCCAGGGTAAGCAGATACAAACCAACCAATGGGGCAAATGAGACACTAGACACAGAGAAAGTGGGTTCACTTCATTCAGTCAGTCATCTCGGTGGTGTAGAAGAATGGAACTGACTGACTTCAGCAAATCGAGTTCGATTAGCAAACCCACTCCCTGAGGAGTTAGCCAGATGCAAAGACATTTTTGGCAGCTCACTTGTCTTGACGGTGGGGGGTTTGCAGCCAAGGACTAGCAGTAAACACAGAGGCATGTGCAAATGTACATTAGGAATTATCATTCAAATAAAGCCCTTCACAACTGTCAGAATGATATCAGGCCAGGATGTTCATGATCACCTCTCTGCACACTTCCCCTAAGCAGATCTGTTAAACCTCCCTATTTTAGGGGAACATATGTGTTTTTAGGATTAATTTACCCGTTCACAGAATTTTCTGAATTCTCTATATCGCACATGATTTTTTTCTAAACTATCTAGTACACAGAAAACCACAATACATGACCAGTATACTAGTGGTACCAATAACATAAAGAAAGAGGACACACATCTTACATCTCCCATTTTCAGAAGGGAAAACTAAATGATCATGTGTGGTACAATTTTGCAGTACATTTCATTTAAGTGTACAGCTCTTGCACTGTCTTTTTAATAGTGCGATTATATTTTTCCATCGTTTTTGTCACTCTATTTTATAAGCGTATGTTTCTGAGTAGCATCCCACATTCCTACTGGAAGTGGGAAGAGTTATGTTTTATTTGGTATTCAAATCTTATGGAACATTTAATAAGCATAAAAGCATATTTTTAGATGGATGTACCTACATTTCACTAGCCTTTGTAACTAATTTAAATGTCTGCAGGTTGACAGGTATGCCCCTGTTTATACTAGGGATTTCTGTATCATTCACTGCAAATGGGGAGACTGAAGCAACTTAGAAATAATGCCTATAACGGTCTGAGAGTCACAGTAACTGCAAACCCTGTCGATGAAGGGATGAAGGGTCTATGTCGATCAGCCATACACTAGATGTTGAAGCACACTAGCAAACAAGAGGAGTATATGAGCTGGGAGAAGGGGCTTTGTCTCCACATACTAACTCCAAAGTTGCTGACCTTGGAGGGAAAGGGGTACCCTCTTTAATGCCCCCCCACTAGCTATTTGATTTTGGCCAATACTGTATTTTCTTCCACATAATCTGGTTCTTTGCCTATAGTTCACTGAGTTACAAGGGGCCAAGAAGATTCATCACCAAAATCATCCCCCTTTTTCTTCCATTTTCTACAGGGGGTCAGGGTCATGCTAACTGTCACCCTCTCTCGCAATTCAATGTCACACTCCTGTCTTCTTTGACACTCATGCCTGGCTGTTGCAGATCTTCTCTCACACAGTTCATTCACCTCTTTGCCAGATCCCCTTGTATCCTCTTACCTTCTTCCTGACTGTACCAAATCAGCTTCAAAAGATTGTCTTCTGCTTTTCTGCATGTGTCCAAACCACCATAATCTGTTCTCTTTGATCTTTTCTGCAATTAGAGCTACTTTGGCTTCTGCTGTTATGGCCTCATTTCTTTGTCTGCCCCTAAGTGTGCATCCTCAGCACTTCATTTCCATCACCTCTAGCTTCCTCATCTGCTCTGCCTTTACTGTCCAGGTTTCTGTACCATACAGTAGTACTGGTCGCATCACTGTTTTGTACACCTTACTTTTCAGCTTCTTTGGCATTCTTCTGTCATATACTACACCTGACATTATGCCAGTTGGCTCCAGCCCCTTTGACTCGAGTTTTGACCTCTTTGTTCAGGATTCCCATCTTCTCAACCACCCCTCCCAGATACCGGAAGCTGTTAACATGTTCTGCTATCTTCTCCTTCTATTTCAGTTCTCAGCTTCTTCTAATTTCTTCTATTTGCTGCCATTACAACAGTCTTATCTGTACTCATTTTCATCCCATGTGCCTTCAGTTTTGCGTTCTATTCCCCCTAACCTTTGCTGAAGTTCTTGCTCAGATTCTGCATGTAATGTTACATCGTCTGCACACAGCAACTTTGTTGATCTGTCCCCTCTGACCTTTTTGCTAATATAATCCATCAACATTATGAACAGCAGTGGGCTCAAAGCTGAACCCTGATGCATACACACTCCCAGTGGGAACTCCTCTGCAAGTTTACATATGTGATCTTTGTACATAGTCTGCACTAATTCTACCAATGTTTCTAGGACTTCGAACCACTGTAGGACTGCCCAAATCAGCTTTCTTGGGACCTTGTTATATGCTTTCTCCAAGTGTAGGAATGCCCAGTTAGACTCTTTCCTCGTCTCTAGCTTCTTCTCAACTATCCCACTCACTGCAAACAGTGTCAGTTTTGCTGCATCTTGATGTGAATCCAAACTGCTCATCTCCACTCTTACTTCTACTACTCTGCGTATCTGTTTATCAGTCACCCTCCCCTGAACTTTCATTCAAACAGATTACAAAAACTGAATCTTTAACCAATGAAAACATCTATACAAAGCATTCCTCCCTGCACCCTCCCATGTAAGGGGCTTCCCTCTCATAACCCTTACCTAAACGTGTCTTTACTGAAATGTCAGGATGTGAAATGTCAAGTACTAAAATGCCAAAAAATAGATCAAAAAGACAGGAGAAGAGTGAATATCAGACATCGCTCTTCTCATTTTAACTTGTCCTTTGCAGGGAGACAAGCACCCTGATGTAGAAGACAAATTCCGTCACCTTCTATCCCTCGTCCCAAGACTTAAATTTACTAATTGAGATTCTATACATCTGAGAAAAGGGAAAATTCAAAGAAATATCAATCCTGAATTTAGCATATGTTAAGTAGGTATTTTTTGTCATTCAGTCTCCGCATTCCAGAACTCATTCCTATTCTAATGTACAGCTTGGGCATGATTGACTGGCCCCAAAAAGTACTAAATCAGCTGGTCAATAAAACAAGAAAAATGCGTCATGCTTACCAAATGCTATATAATCTTGATATGCACTGTTTTTATATATGTATTACACTGAAGGAGGTATAGGCCTCCTCAAAACTGACTAAATGTATAGATTGCAGGACTGCAAACATTTTGCTGACCTCATCAGATCCAAACATAGTGACAGTTGTAAACCATGTAAAGAAACAATGTAAAGGACATCTTTGTTTAGTTTAGCAGAAGCATTTTTGAATAAAGTGGGAGTGGAAATCAAACCAGTAGTAGATAAAAATCAGACAGCATCTGAAACTGCCAAAAAGGTATATAAAGAAAAGAACCAGAAGCGAAGGGAAGAAAACTGGAATGTCCACAAGCACAGTGGCAAGTATGGAAAACTTCTGTAACAGCCTCATATTGACCAAGATATGACAGAGGAATGGTTAAGGAGAGATGCATTGAAACCAAAAGATGAAAGGTTAAACTGCAGCACAGAATTTTGGGCTACATACAGTTTTACAAAGTCCATTGAAAAAGTGGAAGAAGCAGACAAATGGAGGTTTTGTTAAATAGAATTGGAAACAGTTTCACATCTAATTCTGGGTGTCATTTACTCATGGCTGAGGGTATGTATACTGAATGGCACAACAATGTGACAAGACTGTAACACTGAGAACTGTACAAACACTACACTATAGAAGTAGCTGACAAGCATTGGAAACATGAACCACAATACCTTATCGACAATGACAATGTTTATATCAAATGGGATCTCCCATTATCAACAGTTTGAAAGACAGATGCAAGGAAACCAGATGTGGCAGTCCAAGAAAAAAAGACAAATGAAGAATTGATCATTGAAATTGCTACACTCAGTGATTACAGTAGCTTATGTACCAAGGGGCACAGTCTTAAAATACCAGGATTTACAAGCAGAAAGGAGAGCAATGTGGAAGAAAAATACCCAGACAGCTCCAGTAGGAGCAATAGAATTAATAAAGAGTTTACAGTCGTACTTAAATGGAAGAAATTATTTGATCTATTCTAATACTGTATAGGCTCTTATAGATAGAAGTGTTTATTTCTAATGTAAAGAAGAAGAAGAACTTTGTCTGTTAAATAATTAAGACCTTTCATTTATCATAAAGTTAGTAGTAGTTTCAAATGAGATCTCTAATAGAATAGATAATGTTAAAGTAGTTTCTTGCCCAATGTCAGATCATAACACAATAACATTTGAAGTTACGTTGAACCTTAATAATAATATCCCAATTAAAAGGATTCCTGCATACATAACTAATATGAAAGACTTTAAGGAATTCTTTAATAAAGAAGTTCAAACTTTTATTGAAATTAATCATATAGGTAACATCTTGGAGATTTTTATATGGGACTCTTTGAAAACATACCGCTTTGGCAAAATTACAAGCTGAAATGCACAAAAAAGGAAACAATGGGATAAAGAACTGATAAATTTGCAGGAGAAAACTGATAAGTTAAAATTAGATAGTCAAAAAGGGAATACCAATTTAACATGAGAAATAAACAGATTAAACAGTAAATATTTAGAAATTTTACAACATAAAACTATTACAGTTTTAGAATAGATTAAAATAACTATGCTAGAAATCTTAAATCTATGCATAAATTAACTACTAGAACAAAAATGATATCCTCTTCTAGTGGTAAGAAGAAGATTACTGAAATAGAAGATATTATAGGATGTTTTCAGGTCTCATTTTAATAAGAGTAATCAACACAAACCAACAATGGATACACAAAATCTAATTAAGACATTTATAAAAAATATACTAAAAATAGGCTGTCAGAAATTTAAATAAAAATAATTGAGAAGCTTTTATCAGTGCCTGAACTCAAAAATCAAATCAAACTAAAATCCAATAAGGCACCTGGAAATGACGGTATAATACCCAAACTGCATAAAATGATGTCTTAGGATGCTCTGAGCATTTTACTAGAGATATTTTCAATACTTAAAGGTCTTACAAAGGTTCAATAATCCTGGAAATGTATGCTTGTATCTCTAGTTTTAAAATCTGACAAGAATTCAACACAGTGTTTTTCATACAGAGTAGACCAATTTTATTATTAAATATAGATTATAAAATATTGATGGCAATCTATGCTTCTAGAATAAAACAATTTATACCAATGCTGATAAACGATGATCAGACTAGGTTTATAATGAATAGGAACACCTATGACAATATCAAAAGAATACTACCAGTAATTGATTATGCTAATAATTCAAAAAAGAAATAACTTTAGTTAGTCTGGATATTAGTAATGCATTTCACTCTCTTAACTGGGAATATTTACTATTAGTACTGGAGGAATGTGGCTTTTCAAATAATGTCTTACAACTAATTAAACTTCTCTGTGAAAACTCCTTTTCATACATTAAGATAGGATCATACGATTCACATTCAATCATGATAACTAAAGGAACTAAACAGTGTTGTCACTTGTCTCCATTGCTTTTTGCTATAGTTATAGAACCTTTTGCAAAGTATATAAGATCAAATAAATACACCAAAAGTATACTAATAAATAATGATTTAATCCCCAAAATAAAATAATTTAGGGATGCTATCCTATTAACTCTGATTGTAATTCTTCTCTTATAGCAGTATTCAATGCAATAGAAATATTTCAGAAGAAATCAGGACTCAGTTTTAATAAGAATAAGACTAAAATACTACTCGTTAACCATAATACTAATAAAATAGGTAAGAAATTACATAAACACGTAGTGGAAAATAACAAAATGACTTACTTAGGGATAATTTTGTCCAATAATATCAAAGATATATTAACTCTTAATTATAATAACAAATTGAACTCCACAAAACATACTCTTAATAAATTGAATATGTTTTACTATGGAAGAGAGCCTCTTCTTAATTAAAATGATTAACCTTCCTAAAATGTTATATATAATACAATCTTTATCCCCCAAAAAAAAAAAATATATATATATATATATATATATATATATATATATATATATATATATATATATGGGACTACTTCATAACATCAACAGACTATTTGATCGACATTCATTTGGTCGACAGCTCATTTGGTCGACAACCAGTATTCATGGCAAAAACCTGGGATTTACCCCTCCCCAATGTTGTGCGACTCTGGAGTTGATATATATAGTTGGGGGGGGGCACCCACCTACTTTCATTTAAAATGTGTAGTTTTTGTTGTATTTTCATGTTTTAAATGGAAATAGGTGGGGGGCTTTGACCCCCACACCCCCCTCACTCCAGGGTCACACTGCAGTGGGGCAGGGACTATATTCCATTTTCGACCAAATGGGTTTTCAGTGAAATGCATTTCTGGTGAAGTGGGCTGCATGAAATAATTTTCGAACAAATGTAATTCGAGACCTATATATATATATATATATATATAGAGAGAGAGAGAGAGAGAGAGTATCATTTTTGGTTTCTGAGATTTTTATGGTTTCCTAACAAGATTGGCTTTAATTTACCTCATCAAAAACCACATCATACTAAAATATTAACTAATAAATTTCATTGGTTAGTAAAAGACTATTTTACATGAAATAAAAATAAATCAATTAATTCATATTATATTAATATGATATTAACCTCTTTTAAAAATTTTGTTTTAGGAACCCTGAATATAAAGCATGGATCTTTTTTGTATTTCCAATTGCCTATACTCAAAATAGTGCTAATACACTTAACAACAATGACTATATTTAAAAATAATAAAAAAAAACTACTATATTGGTGTCAATTACTAGATAGTGGGACGTTACAAAATGTCAACCAAATCATAAATAAGTTTAAGCTAAACAAGGACATGTGGCTAGAAATTCAAGACTGTAGACAACTGATTGAGCACAAGATCAATTTAATGCCATTAATTAGGAACTCTTTCCCTACATTTATTGAGGTACGCATTATCCTAATGCATCAGAATATAATTGAAAAGAGACTTCTATCTAAAATATATAAGGCAATTAGGAATTCAGCAGTACATTACAGAGAAAGCTATTAGGACTATTTTAGACTTCTTAATTTTTTTTTTTATCATCTTAACTCAGGGAATTATTATTAATACTTCAAGCTTCAAAACAAACTACTTCATCACAAAGGTGGAGAATATTCTCTTGGAAGTTCTTACATAGAACCTTTATCACACCCCATAAAATTGAATTGATGTATAATAAAGATATAAGATGCTGGAGATGTAAATTAAATGTTAAAGCCAACTGGCAACACATGTTTATGATTGTATAAAACTTAAAACCATATTGGGATAACATGAATTCCCTTCTGCAAGCTGTTTTTCCTGATAAATTCCCTTTTGCAAGCTGTTTTTACTGATAAATTTGTGTTAACCAAATCTCTTAATTTAATACACCTATCCCTACCTGTGTTAAGAAAATAAAATAACCTCTTTTATGGAGTATCTTAACAATAGCAAGAAAAGTCATTACAAGGAACTTGAAAAAATGAGACTACTCCTACTGTGAAGGAATTTATAAATTTAGCAACTGAAGTCTGTCATCTTTAACTTATCTCTATCAAAGCAAGAACATCTAGAGTCACCTCTTCATATAATATGTTGAAATTTAAAGAACTACTGTACAAATAGACTTCAATAATTAAATAACTATGGTTATTTCATTTTCCTTTTCTTTTTAAAAAAAATCTTTATTTTACAGTAGACACCACTGTAAATAGTTATTCTTGCTGTTTTTTTTAATTATTGTTCTTTCATATATAATGTTTTGGTGCTGAAATTTTCAATAAAAACAACTGAGAGAAAAAAAAAACAACAGTAATAAATAAATATAGGCAAAAACAAAACCACTGCACCAGATAATGTCCAGACCAGGCTCCAAAAATATAATGCAAGAAATCCAAGCAGGCAAAGGACACGCACAGCATAAAACCAAACAATTTATTTAGTAAAAACTGTAATAACTTCATCTTCTGGTAAGACTCCCTAGATGGTGCATTTAAAAGCCTGAGAACCTCCCTTCTTGCTGCATGTTTTTGACAGGGTGAGATAGCAGGCAAGGGTAACAATTATGGATACAGCTGGATGAGAAAGAGTAGGATACAACTAACTTCACTTGTTCTTGATGAGCATTTGTCAAGTACAAAAATGGAAGGATGGACATCACCCAGCTTCCTTCAGAGCAGGACAGTGAAGCAAGGCCTTGTCACTGCTGCTATCAACATGAAGGTGAACTTTGGCCTCTCAAAGACTGCCAAGAACCCCCTCCCTCTGGAAGGGAGACCCTTCTGGATGTTCCCCTGAACATTTGAGTTTCTCACAGACCATTTATTTTTCTGCTATGCCCATTGCTGAAATCTCATCTGGTGCTACATCTATTGCATCCTGAAAATGTAACATTTAGGTAGCTGAAATTTGAGACCATAGCAGAGATACTGTTGCTGTCCATCCCTATTTTTTTCTAGCTATGTCTTCAAATCAGGGCCAATAATGCAGGCACTCTAGAAAAGGCAATTCATAATTGCCACCTTAGTGTGCTCTGGAAAAATCTGTAAAACGTTTCCATCTGTTCAATAATGCCAGATCCTATGGCTCAGAATCTTCTGTGGTATTTTATATTATTGTAACAAAGTTTGAAATGGATGAAAAAGTGGCATTTTGTGATAGTCTGTACCTACATAGCCTTCAGACAAATGTGCTAGTGACTGATGCATTTCATCCACTAAGCATGTACTATAAATACAACATATTAGATAGGCAGTTTAGCATCCTTACAAAAGTGAAAGATGTATTAACCTGCTTCACTACATGATGTTTCACCATGGACTCTATTCAGGGGATAGAACACAGGGCTCTAAGTAGAGTTGGGGGGGGGGTTTCTTGAGGGTTGCTGCTGCTGCAATTAGGGAACCTGGCTTTGAAGCTTCAGACAAGACGTTCCATTCTCCTGGACGATGGAGATGGAGAATCTAATCAGCTTCTTAGACACTGGAGACACTGTTACAGGGCTTCTCCTCTCACACTGGAAGCCATTTTAAAAGTGTCATCTAACAAAGTGACTTCCAATGAGGACTGAATGGTATATTGAATTGCTTTCAGCATTTGTGTCAAGACAAAAAGTTAGAGGTCATCTCCCTCTATGCCTCACCATTTATAATATCACCCCAAACTTATGGTCTTGGGGTGGGGGGGATTGTGCAAAATCTCCATCTTCTTCACTGTCAACATCTGGTATGGGAGACACCAAAGGGGAGTCATAGAGCTTCCAAGGTCACATCAACTTCCTCAGTATCTTCAGGGTAGAGGAAAATGTGAAGAGGAAGAAGGCATACATTTGGAAGCAAGAATCATAGTCATATTGCAACAAAAGGCATTAGGCCTCTCTGTCCTACTGTACAACATGTGGCAGGGCCAAGGGTTCAGCAAACATACTTGCCTGCAGGGAGAATAGTCATTGGCACTGGGGCAGGAATGGATGTCAGGAACATCCAGTGCATAGATGACTGCAAGCTCAACATTAAGACTGAGGACACAGCCAAGTCAGTGTTGAGAACCCCAGTATCATCACCTGCCAGAACTTGCACAATAACAATTTTATACCTGAACAGCAATGAACCCTTAAAAGTGTATCCATGAATGTTGGCATAAAGTCAACAAAATGTGTAAGGTGCAGCAGGCAGTTCCTGCAGAGCATGGCTGTACCAGATCAGATTTCTCTTACAGCTCCCTCTGCAGGATTACAAGCAACCCCACAGCAAGATATTGCTTACAGTCAAAGATGTAGAATCCTGGCTGAGGAGCTTCTCCTTAACAAGTCTATTAGACAGGCCCCCCTCCAACTGTATGAAGAATTTCATTTGATGAGTCCATGTGTAAAATAATTTAATGCCCTGAGAAACAATGTCAAAGATGCAAAGATTGCTACTCCTACTTGTCCAGAACACTGGATTCTTTGCTGGGGTACAGGTAGGCTGTGACTTAGGAGCAAGACTCCTTCCCTGTACTGCTGCAGCCGGAGGATAGTCACATTAAGTGTAGAATTCTTCACCAAGATAGCCCTGTCTAATAGAAGTCTAAACATCCTATTGTATGTTCTTGAACATGAAGCTGTAGTGCTCAGGTCATCCTAAGCAAACTATTACTGCATCTCCAATAATGTGAATAAGAGGATGAATCACCAAGGAGAATATTTGTTAAGTCCTGCAGCAGTACAACTGTCTCTTCTCTGGTGAGTACATGCCTTGGAAAGACCAGATGCATTTGTCCCTCGTATTACAGATTCATTAAAATTCATGACCACTAGAAGGAATGTGCGGACATCAGGTACTCTGGAGGTGATGTTTGGGACATGGATCTCTCATCATCTTTATCATTCATCAGTAGACCAATGTGGTAAGCCTTTCTGGGTCTACTTTTTGGTCTCTCTGAGGAAACTTCTATATCTAAATAAGAAAGTGGTGAAAAAGTTAATTGTCATAAGACTGAAAGGCCCAAAGCTACAGCTGAAGATGTAGGGATGCAACTCTGAGCACCCTGCACTGACATCATCCCAATGCCAAAGTAGCCAATGTCAGGACAGTTAATATCAGACATCCATACAACTGTTGTGTGTGGGTAGTCTGTGCCAAGAACCCCTGCATCTGTTCCACCAATAATGGCCCATCTAGCATTACATAAGCATGCAATGTATTCAATGTAAGACATCTGGGAGGCCTACCAAACATTGGAGGAGCTCTCCAGGGCCTGAAAAGGCCATTGCCAGAGATCAGGAAAGAGACAAAATCAAACCTGAAGGTAACTAGAATTGATATGAGTCAGAATAAAAGGACCTAATACGGGAGCACTGCTGTTGCTGTAGGTCTACCCAAGAAGAGATGGGCCAATATCGGGTATCAGAATCCAAGAAAGGAGAGACTGAGCTTAAAGAATGACATTCTGACACTTCTAGTGCAGAACCCAATAGATCTACAGCCCAAATGGTCCTACAGAAAATGTGGCACTTACAGCAAGTGCAATTCATGACTCTCTGAGAGTCATAAGTTACAGAAAGTGCAACTCATGACTCTCAGAGAACTAGATGAGGAGAGGAGGAAGGGAGTCGTCTGCCTCTTTTCTGTTTCCCTGGTGGCCCTGGCCAGCTTAGCATAGAGAATTAATGTAAGAGCAGCTGACTGTCTGACTGGAGAGGGAGAATAGAAAGCTCCTCAGCCTACCATATGAGCAGTTAAAGCTTCAGATGTTTATCCTAACAGAGTTCACTACCACAACTGTAAAGGAAGTAGTCACAGGTGAAAAATCCTTTAAGCCCAGTAGGAGGTGGCATAGATTTAATTTTTAATCAATTTAGCAGATTATGAGCTTAATAACTATTTGAGAGATTTAGTTAATTTTAAGAAAAAAAATAGGTAGGCATCTGTTTTTATTCAAGAACTAGAAGGGGAAAGGTTAGACCCAAGAGAAGAAAAAAATACCCTCTCTTTACATTCAGAAGTACTGGCCGAGTGCCTGTCTGGAAACAAACTTCTGTGAGAAAAAAGGTGCTTCCTTCACTACCTTAATGTAGTTCAATTAATCTTTGAACACATTTTACAAGGCCCAGATTCATGCTGAGGGTCTAAGCAATAAAAACTCTTATTATAAATGTTGGCATGTTTAACTTGTTTGTCACAGTATCACCTTATTAGACCTACAAGTCATAATGGTTAAACAGGACCAAAGACCAAACAACAAGCACAGAGGAAAATGGAGAAAAAATCCACTCCATACAAACGCAAAGATAATGGAAGATCCACGAGAAAATTAAAAGGACAGAAGATAAAGGTGAATAAACTGTAGAAAAAATTTGACAACATAAAACAAAGGTCCAGAGAGTGGCAACTAAGGTCAACAACTTCTATTCACGGCATTTGGTGCAAAAATAACTGAATCTGGAACAATTTTGTAAGCTTTTCTGAAAGGTAGCTTTTTTAATAACACAAATAGAAAATCTCACAATTTCTCCATGCTCTAATTCTACTGTTTTGAAACATCTATACTTGAGAAGCCTCATACTCATCCGGGCGGTGCAATTTCTAGCCAGTGACTCAATTTTACCCATAGTGATAGTCTCTATGGTCCTTTTTCTCAGTTTGTTTTCACACTGGCAGAGCTGACATCAATCAGCCTGTTGATCAGTGTGCAGCCATTTTGGAAGTCCAAGACTTGCTTTAACATTTTCCCAGAGAATCCAATGTCCAACAGCAGGACTGACAACCAATGGGACTGAGAGGATGGATATCAACTGTATCACTGCTAAAGGAATCACCAACAGATACAGAGCAATATCATATGGCATCAAAATTAACATTAGACGTTGGCGTTTGATGAAAGCAGTGCAGATAAGAAGGTCAAAACCAACTGATAAACTGTGGCACTGCCAAGTGGCTAGCAGAAGTCTGAGGGTGGGTTGAAAAAGCCAGTTATGATTATTGCAACCCAATAGATGCAGCAGGTGAAGAGGTACAAAACTGTCCACCCTAAGCCTTCAGCATGGCCTCCACCCACCTGTTATAATTTATGACAGGGAAGAAAGGTAGTGGGGCAGATCTGGGAGTAACTGACACAGATTTATGTCCCAGTGGGGAAAGCACCACTGCCTGATTGTACCAACAATGCATCAGGCACTGCTATTTTAGGTACAGGTTTATCGATTTTGGAATGACAGGAGAAACCTGATAAGCTGTAGATAGAGAATGTTCTTCCCTAGCTTTAGGACAGGAAGATAGTCTCAATGTAGCAGAAACAAAAAAACAACATGGGGTTCATGGGTTTCCTTGGAAGATAATGATTCTTTGATGAGGTAAACCTTAAGTAGCCATTTAGAATTCTGCAAGGTGCTTTTAGGGACTTGTTAGTACTGACTATCACCTAAACAAAAAGACATTTGGTAAGCCTGTCTGTGGTAGGGTTCTTCCTTCTGCAGGTACATATGTGGAAATTGTATGAAGACTAGAGCTATACCCAAGCCCAAAATAAATATTTTGGACATAAAGTTTGAAAACAGAAGTCCACAAACCCAATATTAGGGAAAAAATCAAAGAAAGGGAATAAAGTAACCCAATATTATGGAGGCAAGAAAGTCAAAGGGAGGTAATATACAGAACAGAAATATCTTTACTCACTTATTTTAAGACTTTCCTTACAAAATAAATCACAGCCAGAGGCCATCTTCTTTCACTTAGCCTGAAGCATGACCAAGAAGGTACAAAGAAATTGCCACTGTGGTGCATTATATTTTAGAGGAGGTTACCAAGCAGCCTGACTTGGAAAGCTTTTCTGCTGAGTGGTCCTAACACCTGTTACAGAGGATGGAATTTCTATTATTGGTTCTCCTTTTGTAAGTTCAGTTAACAAAATCATTAGTATCACTGACAAACTTTATATCTTCACTAATGTTTCTTTCAGTCCATTTAACCTGAGCTTTAGGTACAAGGAATCTTACAGAAACTGGATAACATTTACAGTGTAGCAACTTGTATGTATTTTTAGAAACGGGCAATGCAATTATACTTCACACAACGGGATTGCAATTACTTTGGAAATCAAAGGTTAAACCAAACTCAGTATAAATCAAATACAGCCAAATCTCCTGTAATAAATTTAATTGCCAATTCCATACAAAAACAAAGATCAGCAATAAAACACTGGAAAACAAAATATGCCCCAGGATTCAATAAAATTCATGTAGGCTCCATATAGAGCCTACATGGGATGTATCTGTGTGCACAGCCACAGTTCCTCCCTGGCAGCAAGCCATACATATTAATTATGGCGCACTGCCAAGGGAGATTAGAGTTACACAAATATTGAATCCATGCAAGCAGCGGTGTAGAGGCTGTCCCAAAGTTGTGGACTGTCCAGAAAACTCTGGGCAGGTGTTAAGCACAGGGCAGTAATATATATATTTTTTAATTTTATGTCCTGTTTACATGATGAGGCATGATGCTTAGCGATGCTGAGCAGTACTCATACATATGTACCTGACATCTGCTATATATCTAAAAATAGAAACTGAATGTAATGAATTGAATATTTTTTTCTGCCCCTCCCTGTTTGTGCAGAGCAGCGCAATGCTTAGCAACGCCATCCGACATCTAAAAATAGAAACTGGATGTATTTACTTGTAGTTCTGTAGTGCTTAGCAACGAGCAAACCCGTGCAGCTTTCTGCTCAGCGCTAACAGGTGTCTTAGTACTATATGTGAAGATATAATGCTTCCTTGTAGTATCCAAGTGGCTAGATAGGTTGAGTCATGATCTACTGTATGGTAGGTCCCGGGTTTGAGTCCTGAGCAATCATATGTTCTGCATGTGTTGCTTTGAACAGGAGTCAGATGACTGAAACATCAGTTTAATTTAAAATTAAAAAATTGTTACATTTAGCAAAGCTGTGCGGTGCTAAGCTTCACTTAAATATGGCCAACGGTCTACTTCATTTGCACTTTGTTAAGCTACTCTTAAATACAGCTTGTGTGAGTTTGCGAGATGCTCACCTTCACTGAAATGGTTTGTGAGACTTTGTGTGATGCTAAGTGATGCAAAGCATTTTTGAAAGTTGCACTATGACGTGTAAGGGTGGGAATGCACCCTAAATAATGGCCAATAGGCAGGAATCTGGCACTATTCTTTGGAGTTCTCACTTGGCTGTTAATATGCCTGGTGGTGTTGGTGAGGGAGCACATTTTCGGGTGCAGAGATGTGGTGTGCAGGGGTCAAAAGTGTTTTTTGGACTCGTGGTCAAAACCATGAACCCCAGCTGCTGTAGGGTGATTACCAGGGCTTAGAGTGCAAGTCTGAGGCCTGGGATAATTTGGCTAGGGAACTTACCAGTGCTACTAGTATTCCCTGCACTGGTGAGCAATGTTGTCACCACTATGATGACCTGAAGCATAGAAAGAGGGGAACCTTGGACACCTGGGTCCAAGAAGCTCAGGCTGGGAGCACCCCACAGATATGCAAGTATTCATCCCAGTGATTTATAAATATACAAACTAAATGTGTGCAAAACTGGTAGGCATAATGCTTTGCTTCTCTTACAATAGCTGCAGAAGAGAGGACTCACAATGTCCAGTCCCATGCAGGGCTTCTGGCCAGGATGAGGCATGAGTGTGGTAAGTAGGGAAAAATCAAAACAGTAACTTAATGCATAACGTACTGTCAAGATAAAAAAGCATTTACAGAGTCTGCAGTCCTAACAATCAGGTATAACATACTTGTGAAATGTAATATGTTTAGTAATGTGTCAGTGCCTACCTGAAATGATAAACCAAGTTAAGTCAAGAAACCATGCATTATTGTGTAGTATAGCTTACAAATATCAGTTGAGGTTGGGGTCTAGCCAAATTAACAGTCACTGTTCTGCTGTGCTCATTGTGAGAAATATGCTGTAGATTGCACTCAGGTAATGCCGAGAGTAAATGGCTTATTACTTGGGTCTGACACAGCTATCCATGTTGTACATGCCAGACTTGAAGCAACAGTAATAAATAGATTTTAAAGGGGTTTGGTGCAGTAATATGTGCTGTTTCAAACAAAGAAGTGATCACTATTCTTGTAGTCACTGCATGTGTGTTCTAATCTAACACCAGTCAACTGTACAAAGGAAATGAATAAAGACTGCTGAAAAAACTGTCTGATAAATGTAGTGCAATACCCACAGTAACTTTCAAGCCTGTGTTCTGTCCGGTTTGTGTCATATCATGCTGTACGTTCCACGCATTCGAAGAACAAGGTGTGTGGGTAAGGTAGCTAACATAATGGGCAGATATTCATGTGTATAAATGCCAGATTTTAAAGTATATTATCAATAAAGTTTAATTTAGGATTGTGCATTGAGAAGTAATCTATTCAAATAACTGTGCAGTACGGCTGTAGTCACTGCATATTTGTTCTAATCTGACACCAGTGAACTGTAAAACAAGAAATGAATAAAGACTGCTGAAAAAACTGTGTGATAAATGTAGTGCAATACCCACAGTAAGGTTCAAGCCTGTGTTATGGCCATTTATAATCAAATAATGCTGTATATTCCTCCCACCCCAGGAACAAGGTATATGGGTAAGGTCTCTCACATTCTAGACAGATATCCACGTGTATAAGTGCCAGAATTTCAGGAGCAGTATCAATAAAGTGTAAAGCAGGATAAAGTGTAAAGCAGGATTGTGCCTTGATAAATAATCTTTTCCAATAAGTGTGAAGTATTCCTGTATGCACTGCCAAGTCTTTTCTAATCTGACATCAGTCAACTGTTAAATTTAGTACACATGTTCCCTGGAGTCACAGCTTGTGTGTTCTAATCCCATGATAGCTAACTAAGAAATCACCAGCTGTCTAGTCTAATTAGTGTACATGAACATACCTCTCAATTGTCATGACTTTTCGGAATGTAATGATTAATGCCCCATATGTCTAGTCAGTGATTAGCAAATAAATGACATTACATGGAATGCAATTTATTGGCAAATCCATTTACAGAACACCTTGGTAGGAATGTATGAGCACACTATGTAAAACAGTTCCCTGTAGTTGTGCACCGGCATTTGTTATTGCTTGGCCCATACTGTCCCATGCTAACAGTTTAAGAGGTATGTATATATACCCATCATCCATACAAGAACTGGAGTCACTGTACGCACACGTGACACTGCACACCTGTAGAAATATGTATTATTAGTCTGTGTAGTAATATCACTTCTGAGGTCACTAATGTTATGTTTTTCTCTCTCTTCTCACCCCTTATCATTTCTAATTTATTATTATGAAATTTATTAATTTATTATTGTCATTTATTATTATGGTTTGATATTAATATATTCCTTTAAACTAACTCATCATAATATACCTTAATATGTATTTGCCTTAATTAATATTATGTTCCATTATGTTAATACTAACATTGGTTTGGTTATTACTAACCTTAGCTTATGTTTATATCTAATTTACTACAGCTCAACAAGGTAGGCCGGTTCCAGGTGATCAACCTACCTTGCTTCCACCAGCAGTGGCAGCGGGGCCAAGCACATCTGGGCTGCAGCCTGGTGGTGCCCCCTCTACTGCCCATGCACTACCTGTGGCATTGGGCAGTTCTGCCCCGTGGACTGGGGCTGAGCTCCTATCTGGGAGGGGAGGTAGAGGGTGTGATTTTGTCACCCATCAAGAACTGCCAGGTATGGTGCACAGGGTGGTTCACCGTACTGCCAGTGCATGCCTGCGCCGGATGGAGAGCATGCTCACCATCCTGGTGGGGCAGCCTCACCCTGGACACCAGCCACTACCACTGCCACCACAGGGGCAGTGAAGGAGCAGTGTTGACATTCCCATGGGTGAGGACTTGAGTCGCAGTGTTACAGTATCGATGGTCATGGGGCTGGGATACCACAACACCTTCCCCATCCAAGGTGCTCACCCCCTCTTGTGTCACACACCAACCCTGTCTGCTGTCTTGTTTTTCTTGTCTGCAAAAGCTTCCTCACCTTCGCAACTTACCTTCCCCACATGTAACTGTGTCCCTTCCCCAACATTCCACTCTCACCTGAAAAAAAAACAGGCATCTGTCCCTAAAAAAAAAAAATATTGTCCCTACACCCGTCCTGCACATCCCTACCTGCCTTTCACTGTGATTTTTCCCCATGCTTGCACCTCTTTTCACCATTGTCCCATCTACCCATTTTTCTTTTCTTTAAAGATGTTTTGCACATTGCAGTGAACAACATTACTTAGCTATGCTAAATAGCACTATGCTAATATATGCAGTTGGAACAATATTAATCACATTAAAAATGTATGCCTGCATCCTATTTGAAACCCACAATCCTTGCACCTGCAGAACAGTGGATCACTCTGTCAATCCACACAGCTGCTAATGAAAACAGGTGTTTTAAGCAGAACATAGTAATGCTGTAGTTCCCCTCATTAAGCATGTTTAAACGGTGGTGCACATAGTGCCGCACCATGCAAATCAGCTAAAAGATTCATAAAAAATAGTACTGTAATTAACACTCTAGTAAATACATCACTACAAAGGCACATGCATAAGCTTAGACGTAATTGAGGTATCTGATAGCAGGTAACCATGCAGTTTTGTCTACAACATGTAAGAACACACTTGATAAAACATTAATGGAAAAGAGGATGTTAACTGGGACTATTACACAAATACAGCACTCTAAAGCATTGCACATACTAATAAATGTAAGTGCGGTATTTAACAGCAGATAACTGTGGAATGATAAGTACAACATGTAGGAATTCACCTGCCACAGAAGTGATTCTGTGGCTCAGTGTGTAAAATGCATTGAAGCAATAACCTTTTGGTACACATGGTCCTGGGTTCAAGCATGGTCCTGGGTTCAAGTACAGCTGCATCTACCAATAAAAATACACGTATGTGGCCATCAATATTATAAAGTGTGATATGTATGTCTGTTTCATCACCAATTTATCCACCCAAAGCAGTACAGATGGAATGTCTGCTTCTATATTATAGAGGGCAAAGGTCTACAGATAGGCCCACTCTCATCCTACTCCTAGTGCAACAGGTAATGCTGTGGGCTGAATTCCCACTGGATGTTGAAGTGTGTACTGAAATTGTGACCCAGTAATATTACACTGCAGCCCACAATGTTTTGCTGGTGATATCACAGACAACCACAGTTGCACACGTAGCATACATATATGGCAGTTGAGCTAAATGCAAGGGATGCCAGCACACACTCCATAGGGGAATACCATGACATAACACGTGATCTGGTAGTTGTCCACCTGCCTGACATCATGATTAATGTACACCTACCTGTTTTGTAGGACACACCAACCATTTTGGCTTGCATTGTCTTACTGAAACCACCTGCTGACACACTTACCTGACACACATACCTTACTTCCTAGTGGGGAGGCTACACTCAGTCTGGCTCTGCTATAAAAGAATGCCACAGGTCCCACACTTATTCTTACAGCTTGTTATCCTG
This sequence comes from Protopterus annectens, assembly GCF_019279795.1. Taxonomy (NCBI): domain Eukaryota; kingdom Metazoa; phylum Chordata; order Ceratodontiformes; family Protopteridae; genus Protopterus; species Protopterus annectens. The sequence goes on along the minus strand of NC_056746.1, from coordinate 858,867,776 downwards.
CAGAGTGTTCACCCTGTCTGCCTATGCCTATTGCCTGCAGCATCACCTTTAGCTTCAGCCTGTAGCACACACATTTGTATGTAAATAGTAGCTGCTACAGACATTCTCTTTGCCATGGAGTAGGATCTGTCCTCCAGTATTTTCCAACCCATCATAGAGAAAGGAGCTGTAATGTACAATGAGTCCTTATATCTTGCTCAGAGGTTGCATGGGATTGACCGATTATAATGCAAATCAGATGTGCTGGCTGCAATTAGCAGCTCAGGAGCACAGATTGTTTCAGAGGCAATCACTTCCTAATAGAGAACCATGTTAAAAATGCAAACAGCTAAGTAGGGAAAACAGTATGTATGAGAGTAACTTTTCATGGTCAGTTCGTTGGCACAACATTTCTATATCTGTATTGTTCAACATAGGAGTATTGTACTCCATCAGGTATTTAACCATTTTGTTTCCAACATGTGCAGAGCTATAGTAACTACAGAGGGATTAACTTGATCAGTCACAGCATGAAGTTATGGGAAAGAGTAGTGGAAGCTAGGTTAAGAAGGGAGGTGATGATTAGTGATCAGCAGTATGGTTTCATGCCAGGAAAGAGCACTACAGATGCAGTGTTTGCTCTGAGAGTGTTGATGGAGAAGTACAGAGAAGGTCAGAAGGAGTTGCATTGTGTCTTTGTGGATTTAGAGAAAGCATATGACAGGGTGCCTAGAGAGGATTTGTGGTATTGTATGAGGAAGTCGGGAGTGTCAAAGAAATATGTAAGAGTGGTACAGGATATGTACGAGGGTAGTGTGACAGCGGTGAGGTCTGCGGTGGGAGTGACGGACACGTTTAAGGTGGAGGTGGGATTACATCAAGGACTAGCTCTGAGCCCTTTCTTATTTGCAATGGTGATGGACAGGTTGACAGATGAGATTAGACAGGAGTCCCCTTGGACTATGATGTTTGCAGATGACATTGTGATCTGTAGTGAGAGTAGGGAGCAGGTGGAGGAGACCCTGGAGAGGTGGAGATATGCTCTAGAGAGAAGAGGAATGAAGGTCAGCAGGACTAAGACAGAATATATATGTGTGAATGAGAGGGAGGATAGAGGAATGGTGAGGATGCAGGGAGTAGAGGTGGTGAAGGTGAATGAGTTTAAGTACTTGGGATCAACAGTTCAGAGTAATGGTGAGTGTGGAAGAGAGGTGAAGAAGAGAGTACAGGCAGGATGGAGTGGGTGGAGAAGAGTGTCAGGAGTGATTTGTGACAGACGAGTACCAGTAAGAGTGAAAGGGAAGGTCTACAAGAGGGTAGTGAGACCAGCTATGTTATATGGGTTGGAGACAGTGGCATTGACAAAAAGGCAAGAGTCAGAGCTTGACGTGGCAGAGCTGAAGATGTTAAGATTTGCACTGGGTGTGACAAGGATGGACAGGATTAGGAATAAGTATATTAGAGGGTCAGCCCAGGTTGGAAGGTTTGGAGACAAAGCCAGAGAGGCAAGATTACATTGGTTTGGACATGTACTGAGGAGGGATGCAGAGTATATTGGGAAAAAGATGTTAAGGATGAAACTGCCAGGTAACAGGAAAAGAGGAAGGCCTAAGATAAGGTTTATGGATGTGGTGAGAGAGGACATGCAGGTGGTTGGTGTGACAGAGCAAGATGCAGAGGACAGGAAGAAATGGAAACAGTTGATCTGCTGTGGTGACCCCAAACGGGAGCAGCCGAAAGAAGAAGAAGAAGTTTCCAACATGTTGCATATTTGTCCATGTACTTAGGGGGAATGGTGATTAAAGCAGTAAGCCCTGCATGGAACTGTACTTCTGACATATCATTGATCTGCAGATTGGTTACACCTACTGAGGAACTAGTGTACAGTATGGGTAGAATGCTCTCTGTTAAATAGGTATACCACTCTCCTCAATTTCACATTGATAGAAGTTGTAATACTACACTGCTGTTTGTGTGGCACTGCTTGTTTTAGATAATATAAGGGGGGGTTTACACATACATGCCACAGCTTAATGGACTTTTGTATTGGTTGTGTAACCATACAACAGTATCTGTCATGGCAGAAGCAGGAATAAAGGAGTACTGCTACTATCCTACTCGCATCCACACCCTTACTATGTTTGCAGGGTGTCAAATATGAGATGTGTAACCAAGTAGTGATTACTGGTAGCCATGTGTTATTGCTGTATCTCTACATACTATACTGCCACATATGTGATCTTGAGATATGTTTCCATTTTGTTGTTTTTCAGGAAATATGTATCCCTGATACCAGAGCCCTTTTACAGAGGCAGAAAATGAAGCTATCCTGGATGCCCTGTGTCAGCATCATCAACTCCTGCTGTCCAGTGGGAGAACAAACAGGGAAGAGTGGGCAGCATTGTGGGATGACCTGGTTCACAATGCGAATGCCATTGGACACCAGAGCAGGACATAAGGGCAGGTGCAACACCATGCCACAGATTTGATAAATTCCACCTGCAGAAGAGCAGATGTGGCCAGGGATTGTAGTGTTACTGGTGGAGGGCTTGCAGTGGAGCAACCACTGTCAGCCACAGAGGAATTACTGGTGAATCTAGGAACACATGACAGCTCCCAGGCATCCATGACACAGTATGTCATGGATGTGGGTGCCACCATTTCCACACAAGAGGAGCATCAAGGTATGCTTAGTTGGCTAAGCATTGTAATACTGTAGCATTCAGTGTTTCATGGTGTACATATTTTTATATGGGTGGCAGGTATTTTATTTTGGGGGGGGGTTACTTGCAGTGTGACTCTCATGCCCAGATTGTGATCTACATACCAAGTAACATAGTATGTACTGTAAATGTGAGATCTGTGGACGTATTAACCTGTCATAGTACAACATGGGTTGCTGTTTACACTACCTCTCCCGCAAATTTTCACAGGACCCTCAGGAATCAGACATGGTCATGATCCTGCTCTTGGCAAACATAACATTATTGTGATACAGACTACACTGAGTGCATTGTACTTGCCGAAGTGTCATCCCAGGCCTGCCGGCTGGATTGATGTACTGTCTGCATGATTGCCAACCTCACAGAGATTTACCAATGGAACATGGTTTACAGTCATACCTATGCCTTGTAGTTGTGACCACATTGATAGATATGCAGTATTTATAGGACAGTTCAGATTGCCTTATATATGTCAACTGTGCAGAGTGTTGACAAATGTCAGACGTGTACATCACTGTTGCTCATGAGATGCTTGAATAAGGAGCTTATTATTTACAAGGAAATACAGATGTTTTTTAGAAAGTAATGTCCTCAGGTCCTGGTATATGACGGTGAGGGTTAAGCAAGTCTGTAATACTGACAGAATTGTATACAGCTTGACATATATTGCAAGATAGTACTGTAGAGCATAGTAGTGCATGTATTAATGTACCACTTTTCCCTTTTGTAGCACAGGTAACCTGGGGTGGGGTGGTCTCTGTCCCCTTCTCAACCTGATGTCAGTGTCTCTTCAGACTCTGATGATGATGGTGGTAAAAGTGAAGTATGGGGGGTTGCAGGAGCTGAATCTGTTACAGAGGTTGACATCCCTCTTCTGCCCTCATTATCACCGTGTACAGTCAGTATGCCTACGCATACCCAGTCCCCTGAGGCCACAGATACTGGACAGTCAGAGGGTGGGGACATTGAACAGGAAAGTGTGGGTACTATGGGTGCAGTGAGTGTTGATACTGGCCATAGCCAAAGACATGGTGAGGTTACACACAGGCGGATTGAAAGGGGTGCTCGTAGGAGGCTGTTGTCCTTCAACAACCTGTTGCAGGCATCCCGTCACTTGTCACTCGGCATATGTTTAGGGCAGTCATGGAGGCACAGGCACATTTCAAAAGGACCTTCAGACAAATGCTAAAGGTTATGGATGCTACACAGTCTGACATCTGTGACTGCCTCCACCATGTTGCTGATACCCTGGATCGGTTGACTGATGCAGTGGAAATACAGTGGTCTGAGAGGGATAGCAGATTATCTGTCTTGGAATGGTCATTGTCTGTGATGGAATGTTTAGTTGAAGTTGAGTATCAGACCTGTGGCCATAGTTCAGCAACTACATCAGCTGAGAGTCCATGTGGTCATGCTCACTCACTCTCTCATAGTGGCAGTGCATCTAGTGCCCTAGAGGCAAGTGTGCTGTCCACACCAAGATGTGGCAGGCCATGGGTTCATGGTCCTGGGCATTTCCATGGAGAATAAAGTGACAGCAGACAGCAGTCATCCTCAGGTAGTAGTGCCGCTTATGACCTTGGGTATGAAAGTGCCAGTGCAACTCCTGGCAGAGGCAGTTCCCGGGTGGAGATGATGAACTGTCAGTTCTGCCATGCACGGTTCAAAACTGACCAACATACAGTCACATAGGACTAGCCCTGAGCTTGACTGTGTGCATGCAGACACATACACACCACTATCACAATTAGGTCACCTGCAGACACACACAGCATATTTCATGGTCAATCTTGCCTGCTTCCCTTCCTGACTCACACACACGCTTGCCAACCTATTGGGTCAGCCTAGGCCTCCTGCACCACCACACAACACTTTGTGCAAGTGAGGATTCCTGTGCCACATACATGTCATCCTTGTCATCAATGCAGGGAAATTAAGCTATGTGTCTGATGCACAGGGTGACCACCTAAATTGCTAAGTATTCCTTTAATCCACTGTTGCCTTTTACATGCTACTTGTACTGGTCACTGACAGATATTGCCTGCTGGTGGTTTTTCTGAGTACACCACATTATGTTGTGTAGATTAAGTTGAATGATGTTGTAATGACTGTATACTTACAAAATACACGGTGTCTCATAGAACTGTTTATGTTTCAGATTCAGAATTTTTTGGGACACACATATGGCTACAGTGCTACAATAAACCCATTAGCATCAGAGCACAGGAAGGAATGTCAGCACAGAAGGAAAATGTCTTCACAAAGGTGAAGCAATATAGGTGAGGTGCATGGCTCCATAGCTTCATATGTGTATCACAGGCTAATAGGGACAATGGCATCATGCAACCTACTCCTGCATCCATAATCTCTGGCATGATGTGATTCTCTTGCTAAGTGTAAGAAGGATTCTGGGAGCTGATACATCTACAAGCTGTGGTGTAAGGGATGCACCATCTACAACCCTGTGTCCATTACAGACCTTTGTCCTCATCCAGTTATGATTACCTTGTTCCACATCCCATTGTGTTACTTATAGGGGAGCTGGTACATGTAGTGTGTGGTGTCACAGTTACATACCTGTCTCCCCAGCATGGCCTATTTATACCACAGTCAAGGTACAGCTGTGTACAACAGGTATGTCCCTTACTAGTCCTTTCTTGGATGTGCAGGTGGTACACAGTTGGACCTGACAACTCCCTGTATGGCAGCCATACACCTCCCCTCCAAAACATGTAGGGGACAGAATACACAGTTTCAGCCTTGACACAGTCTGCACTGGACATGTTATACTGGACATGTTATGTACACTGTGCATTGGCTTACTGTGGGACCTGTCTGGCTGTTACAGGTGTCAGATATGCCTGTGTACTTACATACTTACAGGTGTCATTGCACTCAATGATAGGTGTGATGATGAATGCCACATACAGTGTAAGAATGACATTTTGGGATTTACATGCTATACCTTTATCTATAGGTTGTACAACACTGCATGAAGTCCCACATCTTACTGACCAGTGAAAGTCAAAAGCTACATCACTGTCTGTGTCCATAAGTCCCTGCCTACTGGGTCAACTGTTGGAGGTGTGCAGACAATACAATAATATCCAGGGGGTGGCTGACTGCCAAAATATAATACTGTGCATTCCTTGTCATGTAGTACTTGTCAATGGCTCTGACAGGAAATGCATGTGTGTGTCAGCCCATCCTGGGTAATGGTTGGTTCTGTGTGCAAAACATTGACAGTCCCTTTTTTGCAATCTTCTGCAAATGCAGTGAGTTTGTGGTCACTGACAGTGGCCGTGACTGCAGAGAAGGAAATGGCTAGGAGGGGTATTCCCAGGAATGATGTGTGTGGGTAGTCTACTAGGTGACTGGGTTCATTGTAGCCCTGGTCTACAAAATCCTATCTCCCCAGATAATGACTGTCAGACACCTGGCTATTCAATGACTGACATACGAGTTTGTAAAACACCTCTACAGTTTGTCCACAATGTGTTATGGCCTAATCTTGATGAATGTGTTATTGAGCCATGGTAGGTGGGGTGAGTCATTTTCCCCTCATCCGTTGTAGTCTGTAACAATCAATTTGGTCCAAAGCTTAGGGTAGGCATGATCTGACCTTCAACAACACAAACTGTGTTTGGGCCAGTGTTTGCAGGTGCACTACATTGTTATTGGTCATTTCCATGATAAGTCTTTTCATGGCTGTAAATATAACACTACTGAGACATGTGGGGACACCAGCTGTCACTGCATGCTACTTGCACTGTGTGCAACTATGTACTGACTTTAATTCCATTATGGTTTCCAAGAAGGTAGTCTGCCATCATTTCTCTATCTGTATGAACCATAGGCAAGCAGTGGTGGGGGTGATTTCATACATACACCCTGGGAAAGGTAAGGAGGCACTGTTCACACAGTTATTCTGCAGCTGCACACCACTCAAGCAGTGTGTACTGCACTGACACAATTACCTTGTGAGGAAGGCTGACAAGAGGGGCATCCCCTGAATTGCTGGTGCCTGGCTACTACAACTGCTGGTCTTAGCACAACCACTCTCTCCTAGGATACCATAACTCTACACTTTGTCTCCATCCAAAAGCAAAATGTTAGTACCAAACACCACATGAGGAGCAGGCCACAGCCTGTTTGTTCATCCACATAGCTGTCCCATTTCATGACTTCATGCAAGGCTCTGTAGCCCTGACTTACCCTTTACCATGTAGATGCCTTGAGTAGCAATCAGAGCACTCATTACAGTGTGGTGTGTATTATGCCTAGTATTCCAGGATTCTTAGGATTTCAGTAGGACAATGTGTGGATGGAGAGTTGAAGCACTGCTGCAGTGCCACACTATGATGTACAATGTCCGGTGACATACATGTGCAAGGTTGCTTGGGCAAGCACCACAGTGGCAGAATGTCACAGCAGTTCATGCAGTCTAACCATCATCAGTGTCATGGTAGATGTGTGCATGCCGTGGATGTGAGGCATACTGCAGAGGGGCAGCCACCTTTGGCTAAAGTGTGTGCACCCACACTTGTCCTATGCATGTCATACTGTACATTTATGTAACTGGAAAATATGTCTGTGTTCCCACATCATGTCACACAACATCCAGTGTGCTGTCTGGTTGCCTGATAGGCATTGCAGACTAGCAAGGCCAGAGTAATGACCGGAAAGTTGAACAAGTTCTCCATTCACATCTTCACTGTAAGGTATGCCACCTGTACAACTGCATAGACTAGGCTGTAGCTGACAGGAGGACAAGAAGCACCTCATGGCATAGCAAACTGGGAGCAGTCATACAATCTTCCAGTTATGTCATTCTCCCACAAGATGGTTTTCATGAACATATGCTTGTCATGTACTCATGGCCATAACCCCATGCAGATATCAAGCTGGCCAGAGGTAGGCAAAATCTCTACATCTCTAACCACAGGTAGGATGCTAACAGTGGGAGTAACCTTGTCCACGTGCTAAATCTGACTTTCAAACGGGTACAGGGCAGTCCTGGTCCCCAGTCGGACAAGCCTAAACCCGGATGACCATATGAACACCCTGACCTCTCACCTTCAATAACCACATCGCCACAACAGTCAGGAAATCCTTCTATGTGGCACATCTCATCACTAAAGGCTTTTCATCCAGAAAAAAGGAGATCATTGTCCCACTGTACTCATCCCTCATTAGACCCATTATAGAATACAACGCCCCATTTGGTATGTACCTCTCAAGACATCTGCAACAACTGGAAAGGCCGCATAAATACCTCACTAAAAGAATCACAGGCCTAAAGCAGATGCCCTATGCTGACCCCGTTAAAAAACTCCAGCTATACTCTGTCACATATCATCTACTCCAAGGCAATCTCTGCTTAACATACAAGGCCATGTCAAACAATAAACAAAACATGCTGGAGGGATAGGTTCCTGACCCAGAGACTCCCCAGACTCTGGAATAGACTGCCCACACATGTCAAGCAGAGCACCTCTTTGGCCCTCTTCAAAAGGAACCTTGATGATTGGATGGGAAAAATGAAATTCACCCCGGGGATCACGTCAGTCACCCTGCTAGACATGGGTCCAGGGAAGTAAATAGTGTGGGAAGAAATAGCCAGGAAATTGTTATGGCTAGGCTTGTATAGGCCCTAGGGCTGATAGCCTAGTACCAACCTATGAACCTATGAATCAACAGTTTTCTTCTGTGCACACACAATAATGCTAGGACACATACAGTACTCTTATAGGTTTATAGTTAATATTAAGCTACCACTTTCTCGACTTTTACAAGCCTAGTCAATAACCAGAGTTCAGAATTAAACACTGTATGTTGTATCTGATAGGTAAAGACCTTAACCCTTATGCTAATCTAACCCCTCTTCTGGGTAGTTGTAAAAAATGCCATAGACAAGTAATTATATTTCAACAATAAGGCATATACTATATCACAGAACAGACCATTCAGACAGTTTGATCTTTTAAAAGTCTGGTGGCCCCCACACCAGACTCTTTAAATGGATTTTGACATGGACTTAGTGTTAGCAGCTGCCCTCACCCACACCCATTTTAAAAGCAGCCCTGCTGAGGTGTGTGTGTTCTTAAGGTTGCTGCAGGTTATGTGAGGGGGACTGGAGACTGTGTAGTCATTACTTTAATTTTCATCACAGTCAAACCTTAGAGAAATGCACAAGAGTCATTGTAGCTTGTGTTTGGGCTGGAGACATTGTGGTCATTGTTTCTTCTATTTTTTTTCACAGACCTCAGAGGTGGACAAAGAAGGTCACTATAGCTTGTGTAGGTGCAGTGTACTGTATAGGAGTAACAAAGTGGAATACATTAATGTAATCATTTTTTTCACTTTCCTCACAATCACACATCATGCATGTATACAGATGGCTGCCTTTGGGGATGAGAAGTAAGGAGGCATGCTACGTATATGTATGACCAGCAGTCACTTAAAATACATGACTGTGGCCATTTGAACCAGATGCATGCACAAACAGTGACTGTTTTTTTTGGGGGGAGGGGGGGCAGGCAGTATTCCCAAGTAGGATTTGTGTATCCTCAAATCATCACAACTGTCTTGTTAATTTATTATGATATACTGTTTTGCCAGCTGTGAACATTAAGATTTGGGCACAACTTATGAATGAAATTCTTTTCTTACTCATGTTTTTTGTTCAGGCCACCATGGGATTAAAGGTTATGAAATGCTCTAAAATGCACCGTAAAGCATCTATGGCTTCTGGGGGTCCCAAGTTAATTGATTTATTTCCTAAGTGGTCATGACTGCACTGTTTTGGCCAGAAAAGGTGTGTTGAAAGGATGCAAGGAAAACTAAAGTTGAACAGTAACACTAAATTTCTTCACTTAATCATGATTTCTGTTCAAGCCATCACTGGATAAAAAAGTTGTGTAAAAAGAAAAAAACTTTAAAATGCACTTCTGAGGATATAGAAAGTCATGTTTTCTTAAGCTGAAGACAAAGGTAAAATGTGGGAAAAGGTAGAAAAAAGTAAAGTACATGGTGTGGGAGTGCCCAAGACAGGGAAAACAGAGGGGTGCACTGGGGGGAGGGGTGTAGCAGCAGTCCATGCCTAGGGTGCCATTTCACCCAAGTCCAACCCTGTACCTAGAGGAGTTGTAATGTGTCATTGTTGCGACTAAATATCAGTAACTATAAATGTCCTTTTGTGAGATGGGCCAGCATAGTGTGGTATACAGGCCTATCAGAAAGTAAACGCATTGTAGCTACAGGTTAGTCTGTCTGTACTACTACTACTAGTATAAACATGTTGACTAGGAGGGGTGGCAGTAACATGGTGGTACTTAGACTGGAATTGCTAAGGGAGACCCCATACTTGACATTTGCGAAGGGCTCACAGTCAAAGCTATTAATCAGTATGGTTGCAAATGGCACTGATGTTTTGCACTATGCCCCACTTTCCTTTTTCTTGATTTTTTTCTTCTTCTTGTTCTTTTAACTATTCTAATCTTCCTTATAATGTAACAATCAGATATTGCTGATTTGTTATGAAGCAGGATTGACAGAAAAATAATATTGATGTACCATGAAAACTAACTCCCACAATGTTATCTTACGAACACTTTGACAACAAACATTTACATATGTGGGTACCATGTCTGTATCATCAGGCACTGTCTTAACCTCCTTCGCAATTATTTTATGGCTCACCTCTATTTACAATTACATTCATAATACATGCAATGGCCTATTTTTGCAGTTAGACAATCAGATTGACAGCTCCATAGCATGGAGGGATAAATCATTAAATGAATCCCATGTGACCTCTGATAGGTTATTGACCTGGGCTCTACATAAGCCAATGGGAAGAGGGTAGTAGTGAGCAGATAATACCAGCTCAGCTGTTTTGTGGAGTAGGGTGGTGACTTTGATCACTGACACCATATAGAAGCCAGGTTACAGTAAGAGCAAGGCAACGGTCAGGAATGAGTACCCCCGAAGCAGTGTGTATGCTTTGTAGCAGGAAGTGGCATGTGAGAAAGCAAGCATGCTGAAAAGGACCTTCATTATGGGACTTCCACTTGCCCAGGCTATCAGGAGGGAGGGAGGATGTAGCTTATTGAAATCCCAAATGTCTACTTGGATGATGGCCTCCCATAACTGGCTGTCATCCCTCCAGAACAAGTAGACTACTAAAAAAACACAGCAGGATAAAAAATGAATCCAGAGTTTATATATATATATGTACTGTGTGTGTGTGTGTGTGTGTGTGTGTGTGTGTGTGTGTGTGTGTGTGTGTGTGTGTGTGTGTGTGTGTGTGTGTGTGTATGTATGTATGTATATATATATATATATATATATATATGTGTGTGTATATATATACACACACACACACACACACACACACACACACACACACACACACACACACACAGTCTCAAACATTTCTGTAACTCTGCAACTTCCATTCTTTGGGCTTGTCATCATATGATTTGACTTTACTATCAAAATACAGTTTTGGAAAGGAATATTTAGGTATGATTTGAACAAAACATCCAAACAGCTTTAGACAGTGTAGTAGTGGGAAGAAAAGAACATTATAAAGATAAAGAATGTACCATATCATCCCTCTGGCAAGTAATACTGCACAATCCTCTTACATTGGCAAACTGATGAACATGTGTATTTTGGTAGTGAGAAACATTTTAATGTGTAGGCTAGCAACCTGGCTTGAACATCAAATTGATAACTGTCATGGCACTGTGATTAAAGAATCAACCATTAAGATTAATGACAAACTAAGTTGTGAAATATATGCATAGGTTAACAGTCAGTCCAAAAACACTGCTGATGTGTTTATTTCACAAGTAAAATACAATTTTATTTATTCTTACCCAGTAAGTTTGCTGAACTCTGGAAAGTCAATCAAGGTGTTGTTAGACTATAAGAGAAGTAAATACTCCTGGTATTTTAAAAGGTGAATAATTTTACTGGGATACTGGCCTTTGCCAAGAGAGTACTGCAGGCACTTTGAAGATTTATTCCCTCTTGTCCTGCTCTTAATGTAATGAAATATTAATATTATTCATTTGAAGGCATTGAGGAGTCTAGTATAGTGAGGTGCATACTACACTTTCTAAACCAGGACTAGGCAATGTACTCATAAAGATATTTACAAAACCAGAGATGGCATGAAATACTATGGCTATCACGAATGTTAAACAACTGAAGTTATTTTTCCTGTTTTATAGGAAACGTGGAGAGGACTTGCTAATGGTATTCTGATAATCTCTGTGTGAATACTTGATTGTTTAGGTCTAAAATATCTAATAAATGATATGGGACTCACTAAAAGCAAAAGAAAAATTCTAGTGCACATTTATTAAAAATTGTAGAGACATTTCACAAAACAGTGATGAGACTTGCTAGGACAGGCTAGTTGTAGAAATTAGGGAATCATCAGGTCTGACATGATTTAATACTTTATTGTCATCATATGCGGGGTAAACAAAATATTAATTCAGGTACAAAGTGTTGTAAGAATTATTTGCTCATTAAAGGAGCACCCTTTGCTTCCCTTATGTAACAAAACCTTCACAGTTGAATAGGCCTTTGTTGCTACATGTGCACAATATGCTGGGCCAGCAATATTTTTATTCCAATCATATTTTGTTGACCAAGTTAACGCTGGTTCATTTTCAGAGAGGCCCAAGAAGAAAAGCTCCCCCAAACATGTTAATAAAACAATGTTGCTAGGTAAGAGTTTCATATGAAAAAGTCAAAAACAATAATCACAGAAGTACAGCATACAAAATCTGTACACCAAAATTAAACTTGATTACAGAATTAATACAGCCAAGTATTATATATTGTAAAACACTATGTAATCCATGGTCAGTCAGAAACATCTAGCATTTAGTAACAACAGATCAGTTTTGTACACAAATGATCAAGGTACACAAATGTAAATAAAAAACGAGCCCTCTACAGTAAGAATACATAGACTTCCAAAATTAAGATACTAAATGCTCTTAGCTAGCTAACCTAAAATATTAATGACTGACTTTAGGTGGTGTGCCTGCATGCATATCGAGAGCATGGTCTAAGAGGCTTAGAATATGGACCAATGTGCAACAAAATGCACTGCACAGAAATTAAATTCTGCAGAGTTAATAGCTGGCTTCTATAATTTCAAATGCCCTGCACTATCCATGCCTGACATTACTTCCTAATTTATCTTTACCACTCACGTGATAAAGGGTGGCATCTCCTGGTGCAGTGTTCCCTAGTATGAAGTGACAAGGCTGGGAATTTTGAGCAGCAGCCAATAATAGGAGTGCAGGGTATGCCTGCTTCATTCATCCCTCCAAGTGCCAGGATGCCTGTGATGGCAGTGGCACCAGTATGGGCATACTCCTGCCAAGATATCCACCAGTGCCTGAGCTACCTTAAAGGTTTTTGGCATTCTTCTCCTGCCTGTCACCATGGGGATGATGTCATGTGCTCTCACAATTGCACTGACAAAACTACTGGCCATCAATTCATAGACGAGTACTAGGCTAGCTGCCCTTGGGGGCCATGTTAAGCATAGCCAATTTCCCTTTTTGTGCTCAAAATAATCTATCCCATTTGGTAATAAACTGGCATTATCCATCCCATAGTCAATTATATATTACCCCTAATGAGACTAAATGGGATCACACCATAGATAATTTCAGGGGACCCATGCATGGGATAAAGCATTTAGGAGCTTCTATTAGTCGTACGGGTGCAGACCTTGGGTAACTTTTCTGTTTCCCATACACAGATTTAAGCTGTGCTTGAAAATGGACAGGGATGAACTCTGTTTTATGTGGATGGGAAGTCCGTTCCACATAGCAGTGTCCTCTGTGAGATATACCTGTACCGCCAAACAGTTCTGTTGATGTTGGAGAAGAGGTTTAGATCAATAGGCAGAGTGTTTATGATGACATTTGGCTTGCTGTTGTGCAGTAAATTCAATTAGTAATGGGTCAAATGATGTCTTGTATGTCAGACACAGGTTACCTCTTAGCAGTCCGTAAGATGTAGAGTATAGTGACAGGCTTCAAGTCAGTCCATGTAGAACATGTTGTTTAGGCCTTGTATCTTTTTTGTAAAGTATCTCTGTGGGCATTCCAGTCATTGCATGTGTCTGGACAGGTACTTGCCAAAAGGGGCATTATACTTAATGACTGGCCTAATAAGGGCTATGTAAAGGGGGGCAATGACATCCCTAGATTTAGACACAACCCTTTTGTTTATAAGCTATGCAATATAGAAGGAGTCTGTTATAACAATAGACACATGTTGATCAATAGTTAAGTCATTATCTACAAAAGTTCTTAAATCCCGAATGACTGGGTCAAGTCAACTCTTAGGGGCATATTGTTAATATAGTAGTTTCCTGGGGTAGGTGACTTCCCAAAGGATACAATAATGCATTTTTAGCATTAATTTCAGTCCATAACTTTGGTACCAATTATTTATTTGAAACAAAGCTTAATTTGGGGATTCAGTGAATACCCCTACCTTGCAGTATTCTGTAAACATAGTCAGCCAAAGCCCCTTGGTATTGTCTTTTACATAAAAAATAATGGATACCAAACAGGAGAGATCCCAGCACAGAACCCTGTGGGACTCCACTGGTGAGTGGTCCATGTGTGGAAGTAACTTCTCTTATTTTGATTATCCGAGTCCAAACTGTGGGCCAGTTGGCAATCCAGCGAGTGGCATAGAGGTTTATTCACAGTTTATACTGCCAGATTTTCTATTATGCTGGAGTGGGGAATTGTGTCAAAAGCTTTGGCCAGGTCGAGGTATGCAGTGTGTACCATTTTGCCTTCATCCATTGCTTTGATGACCTTTACAAAAAAAATCCACCAGGTTGAGTAAACAAGACCTGCCAGTGATTAATCCAAACTGAGATGGGTGCAATGTTTGGAGGTTCCATATGTCCTGACTGATTAATCCCATGATACATCTTTCCATTGCTTCACACACGAGGCTGGTCAGACATATGGGTCTGTAATTGCCTGGGTCTGTGGAAGGTCCATAAGGGAATGCATGTACCATTTGATTGGTACAAAACCTTTATGGAGGCAGAGACTGAACAGTGTTATTAGGGGAGTGGCTAAATCATGCTTCATGCTATTTAAGATGCATCCAGGGATACTGTCAGGATCCATCGTTGCAGTATTTTTAGTTTTTAATTTTCAGTCCTCATAAGCTTCTTCAGAATCATTCAGCACCACAGCCTGCTTGTCAAGCTTGAGTCACCATCAATACAATTGTAAACAGCCCTACACCACTGGGCCATGACTCAATACAATTGTAAACAGCCCTACACCACTGGGCCATGACTCATAACAATTGTATACAGCCCTACACCATTGGGCCATGACTCAATACAATTGTAAACAGCCCTACACCACTGGGCTTTGACTCAATACAATTGTAAACAGCCCTACACCACTGGGCCATGACTCAATACAATTGTAAACAGCCCTACAACACTGGGCCATGACTCAATACAATTGTAAACATCCCTACACCACTGGGCCATCATAGCTGCACGTGGTTTAAAGGTGAAGCTTAGCAGCAGTGGGAGTGGAAAGGTGAGCTGCACAATTTGGAATATCTCACTTCTCTATTACTTTAACTTTAAGCTGTGCTGCTTTCTTTTCTTTAGTTTTCTATTTCAGTGAACATGTTTTACTTGAGAAATTTATACCTTTAGTCAGTTTTTTAGTACTTACATTTTTTGTATGGCCTACTTCAACTCAACAGAAGAGGGGAAACACATGGCGCACAGAGAACATTAGCACCAGCCTAGCTTGGTGCATTAGGGTAGAAGTGAGTGAGAGTGTGGACTTCAGGGTGATATGACATGGAAAGCTGTTCAGGTTGAGAAATGGGTTTTAAGCTCTGTAAAAGTTTATATCCGCAGGAAAATAAGAGAATGGTCTGGAGAAGAAGAATGACACAGGGTGGGAGACCAGAACAGGGGCACTTCCTGTCAGAAATAAATTAATAAAGTGGTTGTGGCCATGAACGGGTTGGGGTGGCAGTATGGGGATGGGAAACAAAAGAATGAAGATGGCAGGACAGAATGACACAGATCAGTCTCAGGAGAAAAAAAGAAATATCCTGCCCCTCTGGTACCATTATAGGTGACAGAGGAGTAAAGAGAAGAACTGGAGAAGATACACATGTTAAGTGGTGATGAGGAGAACAGGTGAGGATGGCTGGCTAGAAATAAGGTTATCTTCTGAAAGTTGTGAAAGGCAGAATCTAAAATCTCTTTGACAAGATGGGGAAGTTGAAAGACACATATATATAACCACAACACTGCAACAGCAAAAGCCAATGAAGGACCATACCCTTAAAAATTACATGCACCACACTCGAGGAACCTAAAAAATATTTTAATCCACAGTTGATTAAGCGCTTTCGTTCCTTCATTGGCTTTTGCTGCTGCAGTGCTGTGGTTATCATGTTATTAGTTTGAAGTTGAAAGAATACTAAATGGGCAGACTAGAAAGAGTAAGAGATGAGCATGGCAATAATGGAGGAGGAGGTATGTGACAACCTGAATGGAGAGTTAGTGCTGGGGTAATTTGTTATGAGGTGAATTAGATGGGAAGGGGCAAAGGAAGAACCTAGCCTGAGGTGCTGCAAACACTGCAGAGACTGACTCTGCATATGGTCAGTTTACAGAGCCTGATTAAGCCTGTGCCACTAGAGTCAGATGATCACTGAACAGTCTGTTCAGTCATGTGACTACCAGACAAGTGCATCATCTGATCTGAAGAAAATGTGCTGATATTTCATGTTATGTATTCAGTAGGCTTTCCTAGCATTGTTCTTTCTCTCTCACTCTCTCTCTCTCTCTCTCTCTCTCTCTCACACACAGACACACACACACACACACACACACACACACACACACACGCACGCACGCACGCACACACACACTTCTCATTTGTATTTATCACAGGCGAGATACAGATCTTAGACCATCTCAAAAATGGCTGCCATGGCTCTCAGCCTGTTAAATGAAAACTCAAGTACAAAGCCCAAAATAATGAGGGAGTGGGACAAAGTAAAACCACCAATGACCAGCAAAAACGATAGTGAACACACAGTAATGAAGATATAATTATTTATTTATAATTTCTCCAAATCCAGACCGGTTTCGGCTATTCAGCCTTTATCAATGGATAAAAAAATTTTTTTGAGTGAAATAAAGCAGCCTGCAGTTATACTAATCTCTGATTACCTGGAAGCAGTGGTACAGCACCACCTAGTGGATGGAGTATCAAAATGCATATGCCATCTTAGTTACAAAGCATATGACCAGTGACAGAGATATAGATGTTAAATCATATTTTCAAAGCTAAAAATCAAAGCTTTGGACAAGAGTCATCATATGTGCATACACATTACATGGTGATAAACCAATAACATAGTCTATATTTATTTATATGTACATACCTTGGTATTCAAAAACAGAAAATGGTACATCTATATACAACTGGTATATATATTTTAGTGTGATGACCACATGTTGATAAGAACTAAAATAAAAAATAAAAAAGTAATGATCATATAATGTATTACAAAATAGGGTAAAAAAATTGTAGCCTCATTATCAGCTATACTATTGATTATAATGATATGAAATAATCTCCTTGTAGAAAGTACAAATTCATCATTGTAATCATACAATACTCAATGTTTCAAGCCATCATAACAGATACGAATACAAATCCGTGCATATACATGTTTGTATCCTAAAAATTTTTTTACCATACTTTGTTGAGTATAATGTGAATAGTAGTAGGCCTAACCACCACTGAATTGTTCGTACTAATTCTTGATCTGTATGAGTATTTGATATTGTAACCATAATTATGAAATCATCCAGTATTATATGAAACTCACAGATGGTCATTCAGACCTGGGGGAAATAAACATCCAAGGTTGGTGATCCAATATTGTTCCTTATGGTTTAAAATGGTGTGCCAACCTTGTTGGTTGTTCCTATCTCCCTGAATTTTGTCAATGATCATGAACATAAACTGAGCATTGGGATGTTGTATCGTGTGTCTGTACAAAGCATTTGTTTCTTTTTTGTTCCTCATGTCACTATGATGTTCTGTCATCCTTATTTTAAGAGATCTAGAAGTCTGACCAACATAGAAGGCTTTAAATTGGCAGGTAGCTAAGTAGATAATCCATGTACTGCTACAATTTCCAAACACCCTTGTTTTAAATACACAATTGGTGTTGGCACTGGTGAATTCTTTTAGTGTACTGACTTGTAGGCAGGAGCAGCAGTGACCACATGGAAAAGTACCAATTAATTTATCTCCACTAATAGTGGTCTGATGATATACCGCTCCTCCCCCTTCTCTGTTTTTGTAATGTGAAAATAGCCCTCCCAAATTCTTGCCTCGTCTGTATGACATCTGACACTGAGGGCCTAATATTGTCCTTAAACTGTCATTAGCCAAAAGAATTTTCCAGTTGGAATTCAATATATCCCTGACAATTGGTTGGTTCCTGCCATATGTGGTAACAAATCTCAAGATAGATTCCTGATGAGCATGCCCTGATTTTTTGTATTGTAACAATGTCCTTCTATCTATGGTTTTGCTCCATGAGCTAGCTTGACATATGTCCATGTCTCTATATCCTCTGTCCTGAAATCTGTGGTATAAATCTAGTCTGGCATGTTCATATTCCTCATGAGATGAGCAAATGTGTCTAATACGCATAAATTGAGACTTAGGGATGTTGCGGATGGTGTGGTTCGGGTGCATAGGCATGTAACAAAGTATTGTATTGAGGGTATTTTCTGAATGTTTTAGTACTTAGAGTGTCATCTTTGTTACGGTAAACAGTAACATCCAAAAAGTCGATAGTACTAATGTTACTTGTAACCGTAAACTCAATACCCCAAATGTTACCATTCAGGTAATCCATGAATTCCTTTAAATATACTTCATCCGTCTTCCACACCATCCAGCAATCATTCAAATATCGTGGCCAGATATCGATTTCCACCATGTAAATATTATGTGATCTATCATATATCATACATTCCTCAAAATAGGCCATGAATAAATCCGCATAAATTGGTGCAAAGGAAGCTCCCATTGCTGTCCCTTGTAACTGCCAAAAGCATTCTCCATGGAAATAAAAGACATTTTTGTTTAATACATGTTCTGCCATGCAGACAAGTAAGGTATTAAAGCCCAGAGGATATAAGTTTGTTCTCTCAAGTCAGTATTGCAGGGATTGTAGTCCCGCTCAGTGTAGAATGCTCGAGTGGCTCAAATATTAATACTAACAATGGCTGTGAAATGGCCTTCAATAAATTTAATAAGGATCTTAAAATCTTACGTGCCAATATATGGCATCTCAGACTTTTTAAGGCATACATTAACAAGGATATTACACCAAGAGGACTAAGAGTCAAGTTACAGCCTTTGGTCAGTAGGTCGGAGGACAGGCTGACCAAAGAATGGAACCAAGCTCTTCAACAATCATCAATGATGTTTGTAAAGATCCTTGCTTCTTATTATGAGAGAATGGTGGACATTTGTTTAATGGAAGTAAAAGCTTCATGTGAAGAATGTAAGAAATATGAATCACAACCAACATATGCCACTTTGGTTAGCAAATTATCCAAAGATTTGGCTAATTTTGACCAACTAACTAAAGATAGGAAAATACGTAAGTTTAATAGGGACTGCACTGATTACCAAAGGGGTCATCCTTTTGATACATCAAAAACTGTGAGATTCTATGATTTTGGTCAAGGGACACCAGGAAATAAACCTAAGAAAAGGCCTAGGTCTATCCTGAAATCCTCTGACAAGACTTTAGTTAGTACTTCAGGAGAAGACTCATCATGCACAGATAATGACTGTAATAACTTTCGAGAATCACCTAGAAGCAAAAAAACTAATGTTCAGTACCCTTTAGACATACAAACAAGTGACGAGGGGGTCGCAAGCACAAATATAAGAATAAGATCCAATTCCATGGAAGGACTGATACAAACAATGTTGAATTGACAGAATTTGAGTTTCATAATGTTTTGAACCTTTCTAATGTTCAACTGACAGATGTACAAACTACACTACTAAATAAAGGACTTGGTTTTATTCCCAGTTTTTTCATTGATGAACATAGTCATACATTCTGGGCCAGAATATGTCACCCATGGAAAAGGTAGCCTTGGAGGAATTAAAGCATAATCGCGACATTGCCATTCTGCCTGCAGACAAGGGAGGTGCTGTGGTGGTTATGAACATTGGGGAATACCTCGATGAGGGGAAAAGACAGTTAGCAGATACTAGGTGTTATATGCAAATGTACATCGACCCAACTGGGGTCTTTAAAAAAGAAATAGACTCTTTTCTTAAACTAGCAGAGGATGAGGGTATTATAACAAAAAATACAGTTAAACATCTCACTGTAAAGGACCCACAGAAACAAATCTTGTATCTTCTTCCAAAAATACATAAGTCCATTTCAAAACCCCCAGGTAGACCCATTGTATCAGGGATAGGGTCCTTGACTGAACCACTATCAGCATTCCTAACACAGTATCTTAAACCCCTTCTAACATCAGTAAGGGCCCGACTACAGGACACCATGCACTTTTTACAAATTTTGCAGGATACACAGCTAGAACCAGACTGGTTAATGTGCACGCTGGATGTTAAATCTTTATACACGAGCATTCTACACTGGGCGGGACTACAATCCCTGCAATACTGGCTTGAGAGAACAAACTTATATCCTCCGGGCTTTAATACCTTACTTGTCTGCATGGCAGAACATGTATTAAACAAAAATGTCTTTTATTTCCATGGAGAATGCTTTTGGCAGTTACAAGGGACAGCAATGGAAGCTTCCTTTGCACCCATTTATGCGGATTTATTCATGGCCTATTTTGAAGAATGTATGATATATGATAGATCACATAATATTTGCATGGTGGAAATCGATATCTGGCGATGATATTTGGATGATTGCTGGATGGTGTGGAAGACGGATGAAGTATATTTAAAGGAATTCATGGATTACCTGAATGGTAACATTTGGGGTATTGAGTTTACGGTTACAAGTAACATTAGTACTATCGACTTTTTGGATGTCACTGTTTACCGTAACAAAGATGACACTCTAAGTACTAAAACATTCAGAAAATACCCTCAATACAATACTTTGTTACATGCCTCCAGTATGCACCCGAACCACACCATCCGCAACATCCCTAAGTCTCAATTTATGCGTATTAGACGCATTTGCTCATCTCATGAGGAATTTGAACATGCCAGACTAGATTTATACCACAGATTTCAGGACAGAGGATATAGAGACATGGACATATATCAAGCTTGCTCATGGAGCAAAACCAATAATTAGAAGGACATTGTTACAATACAAAAAATCAGGGCATGCTCATCAGGAATCTATCTTGAGATTTGTTACCACATATGGCAGGAACCAACCAATTGTCAGGGATATATTGAATTCCAACTGGAAAATTCTTTTGGCTAATGACAGTTTAAGGACAATATTAGGCCCTCAGTGTCAGATGTCATACAGACGAGGCAAGGATTTGGGAGGGCTATTTTCACATTACAAAAACAGAGAAGGGGGAGGAGCGGTATATCATCAGACCACTATTAGTGGAGATAAATTAACTGGTACTTTTCCATGTGGTCACTGCTGCTCCTGCCTACAAGTCAGTACACTAAAAGAATTCACCAGTGCCAACACCAATCGTGTATTTAAAACAAGGGTGTTTGGAAATTGTAGCAGTACATGGATTATCTACTTAGCTACCTGCCAATGTAAAGCCTTCTATGTTATAAAAACACAAAAAACTACAAACTTAGAAGAAAATACTGAAGTAATATAAAACAATCATCATCTAAGTATGCTATAAAGATAAACTTTTTATGTGAGCAGCTCTTCACACGCCCATGCATGCAATTACAAATATTTATATGAATTGTAATTCAACATAAATATATTACTCTGTATAATTAAAAAATTAATCAATGAAGATCAATTGTAATGATTCCAAAAGTTTATAATTTTCATATTGCTAAACTAATAAATAATAAATATCGATTTCATTACAAAATTTCTAATATATAAATTAATCGTTTATATACTGGATTCTAAGAAACATATTTATTTTAAAAACAGTTAATCTAAAATTATAAATGTCGATATATCAAAACATTAACCTACTTTTTGTAAAAAACCTGTAAATTCTGCAAACATTATTGTTGAATACTAATATATAAATACATGGTTTGTTTTATGTTTTATGATCTAAAAAAATTTAAAACATATATATATATATATATATATAGTTATATATATATATATAGTCTAAAATTTAATACATACAACACAATTTTGGGACAACCTTATTAATCCACCTCTGAAATTTGCTTTTTTATTAATATTTTAATAAAATATTAACCATTGATCCAAGGTGTACATTTACATATATTTTGGTTATTTGGGTATTTTTAAATTATATTAATAATACGCGTATCTCACCGCTTAATTTCCATGTAAATGACGAACAAATTTGAGTTAAAAAATAAACTGACTTTTTTTTGCTCAGTTTAGAATGAGACAGATGTTGTATTTTATTATCGTTTAGCATTTTGTCAGAATGTATTTTATGGACCATGGTAAATATTTAAACATAATGTTGTTCGTCTTTACCTCAAAAAGAAATTTTACCTAGAACAATGTAAAAAGCCATTTATCACTGGGAAAGTATTTTAATCAATATGTAACAGTTACCTTTCATATATATGTTAATAGTGGTAATGGCAATATTTTATCCTAGAGTAATATTTGTATTATACTTAAGTATTTTTCTAAATTTTTTTAGATGTTTAATAATAATGTTAATTTGTGTTGTATTTAAGCTTAGCTATATATATATATATATATATATATATATATATATATATATATTTTTAGTTTGAACAATTTTCAAATCATTATAGTTCTTGTTATTATTAAGATTGTTATTTTTTATTAAAATTGGTTTTAAAGGAAGTGTTTTAAAATGAAATCAAATATATATAATTAATTTTGTAATTTATGTTCTAACTAAAGCCTTCTATGTTGGTCAAACTTCTAGATCTCTTAGAATAAAGATGACAGAACATCGTAGTGACATGAGGAACAAAAAAGAAACAAATGCTTTGTACAGACATACGATACAACATCCCAATGCTCAGTTTATGTTCATGATCATTGACAAAATTCAGGGAGATAGGAACAACCAACAAGGTTGGCACACCATTTTAAACCATAAGGAACAATATTGGATCACCAACCTTGGATGTTTATTTCCCCCAGGTCTGAATGACCATCTGTGAGTTTCATATAATACTGGATGATTTCATAATTATGGTTACAATATCAAATACTCATACAGATCAAGAATTAGTAAGAACAATTCAATGGTGGTTAGGCCTACTACTATTCACATTATACTCAACAAAGTATGGTAAAAACTTTTTTAGGATACAAACATGTATATGCACGGATTTGTATTCATATCTGTTATGATGGTTTGAAACATTGAGTATTGTATGATTACAATGATGAATTTGTACTTTCTACAAGGAGATTATTTCATATCATTATAATCAATAGTATAGCTGATAATGAGGCTACAATTTTTTTACCCTATTTTGTAATACATTATATGATCATTACTTTTTTATTTTTTATTTTAGTTCTTATCAACATGTGGTCATCACACTAAAATATATATACCAGTTGTATATAGATGTACCATTTTCTGTTTTTGAATACCAAGGTATGTACATATAAATAAATATAGACTATGTTATTGGTTTATCACCATGTAATGTGTATGCACATATGGTGACTCTTGTCCAAAGCTTTGATTTTTATCTTTGAAAATATGATTTAACATCTATATCTCTGTCACTGGTCATATGCTTTGTAACTAAGATGGCATATGCATTTTGATACTCCATCCACTAGGTGGTGCTGTACCACTGCTTCCAGGTAATCAGAGATTAGTATAAATGCAGGCTGCTTTATTTCACTCAAAAAAAATTTTGTATCCATTGATAAAGGCTGAATAGCCGAAACCGGTCTGGATTTGGAGAAATTATAAATAAATAATTATATCTTCATTACTGTGTGTTCACTATCGTTTTTGCTGGTCGTTGGTGGTTTTACATTGCTGATTTGACCTTGCACGCCATCCTTACGGAGCGAATGGTTTTCTGCTGGAGTGGGACAAAGGCCAAGAATCAGAGACATTTGATTTATTGATATGAGTGACTCAGAAAACTATTTGAATAATTAATTTTTAGATAAAATGTTCAATCCACACATTTAGTAAAAAAAATCACAAATTTTATCAGGAAGGCAAAATTAGCCAGGACAACATAGGGATATTCAGATGCAGTTAAAGTACAGCTCTGTAAGGAACTTAGCATAACAGTAGATTTTCAAGTAAGCGCATTGTTGTAGTAGTAATAACTACAGGGATTTATACCACAGAAGACCGAATGTCCAGCCCAACATCCAAACGTGGTAACTTTTTTCTTCCTGGCTTTGTAAACATCTGTGTTCATGGGATGTCAACACATTTCCAGTATAAATGGGTGTCTGCCCACACTATCTTTGGATCTTTCTTGCCCATGGAGAATAGAGTAAGGACTCCATGTCTGTCTCATAGCTTAATCTTAACCAGGAGGAGGAGAACCTACTACAATGTGTCTCCTGGGTATTCCTATTATATGGTGCAAAAGGACCTTAGGAATATGGACTCCCTTAAATTCATCCAGACCAAAGGAGGCTAGCAGTCCTGTGAGAGGGGCAAATGTAGATATCAGGGAGGAAATAGGACTCTAGGTACAGACACCATAACTAAATTGCAGCAACAAAAAGAGGGGAAGGTCGGAGGACAACATGACTGTAACAGTAATCCTACTCTAACATCTACTGTTAGGGTAAAGTCCTTTCACAACTTTACTATGTTAATTTTATGGATCACTATTACAATAGTAATAACCACTGGGAAGACTCCCAGAGCTTACTACAGATGGGTGGGAGTTACTTTCCTTTAGTAGGTTGGAGGAGGCCCTGAATATTGGCCACAGCAAATCCTGCTGTGTTTGTGGGTGTGATAGCCAACTTGTAATGCTTTGAAAAGGTGTCAAGAGAGGATAGAGGGACTGCCTCTAGGTAAGGTTTATGTACTGAGCCATCTTAAAAATTCAATAGCTGCATTTGTGCCTTTTGTAGAAGATGACCTTCGATGACAGTCTAGTTTTGTGCCATGAACTAGATAACAAAAGGAAATACAACATCAGGCTTTTATAGATGTTCTGCTTAAAGACTGGTTTCTCTTCTCTTTTAGATATAACAGACATGAAAATTGATCAGAGACTCATATTCATTGCACTGTATAGTCAGTATCTCAGTTGCCTATGGACATCTAATAAACTTGCAAACTTGTTTCTCCTTAATATTGTGGATCACTAGCAGCTATATTAATTAATTTGGATACATTTCTGTGACTCTCTACACCATAAAGGAAAGGTGTGTGTATAAGCTAACTGTATCCTTCTGAAAATTCAGGAATGATTCATTGCACATCAGTAGTTGTAACTCAGAAATTCTCTTATCCAATATGATAACAATTAAGAGAGCCATTTTCCACATCAAAAACTTAAAGAGTTGTTGTTGCTGTTGATTCAAAGGGGGCCATGGTTCAGCTTTTCTATGACAAAATTCATGGAGGGGTAACAGTTTACTTGTGTCAATTAGGTAAGTGTATTGGTCCCTGGACTATTTCTAGCCAAGATGTGGGCTATATAATCACATACAATAAAGTGAGAAAGTAATTACTATAAATACATATGTCTAAAACTCATTACATAAAAATTCTAGGTTCAACCTAATACATCTGGTTACCACACAGTTTTAATTCAAATGGCACGTGGGTGAAATGCAACAGTGTCTTGGAAAACACGTTATTTCTTGTAGACATAACAGTAGCCTATGTTGTTAAAAGAAAATATGGGCATATAAATAATACAATGCAGCTGCAAATATCCTGTGAGACTGTAGAAGAGAAAAATTGCTCCTGAGCCACATCACTAGCAATAATAGTGTAAATCCCTTGTCCAGCAACAGCAAGGTATGACTTCCATCTATCAGCACTTTGTAGTTTGTACAAGTAATACTTATTTGTTCTTTGGTCCCAAAACCTAGATGCTTATTCTGGCAAGTACGCTTGCTGTAACATACATGTACATCATTCACTGCAATAATATAACAGATGAACATATAAGTAACCTATGTACATATATATGATTGCAGTGATCATAAGTAAAACATGCAGTATTTACATTTGCACTGTGACCATTGGTCAGTACTGCAACCAGAATACAAGACAGCAGTGAACAGCATCCAAGAATTGCCTGAAGATCAGAAAGAAAAGATGGGTAGTAGAGCAGATAGAAATGGCAGTTAGCATGTCTTTGCAGTTTAACACATCAATTTGTTAACACTTTAGCTGATCAATAGTTATAGCCCTGATGTGGGAAGCACCAAAGTTGAAGGAATTTCTAGCTTCAGTGCAGTTCTGAATGCTTGTTGATGCAAACTAGAATGAGGATAAAATAGCCCATATGTGGGATAAGTAGGTGTTTAAGACATTTATATTTCTATACCAGTTTCAGAGCAACAAGACTCAAAACAGCAAAGTCAATGAGCACTGCTCTCTTAAAATAGTAATATTTCATCAGCGTCACTGACTGTTGAACTGTAAATGAAACCAATTATTCAATTACTGAACGAAAGAAGTAGAGCAGTAGGAGGAAAGAGCCAAGTCAAACCAGGAAGTATACCCGGATACTGGTAGTGGTATGAAATACATTCCTTATGTGTAATATTGGGAAATAGAGGTGCAGTACAGAAGTAAAGCTGTTAAAACTGGAACTGGTACATATTGTATTTATTGCAGTAGTATATACAGTGCGTTTCAGGGAATTTCATTTGAGATGAGGTCAGTAATCAGACCTAAGGTTAGTAGGCATTAAAGTCCCAGTCATGCATGCCTTTGGGTTCTGCTAAGCTAGATCCATAGAATTATATCATTTATTAATTATCAAGTGTCAGTCATGGTTTAAAGCCTTTTCCTAAAGTTTTTCAGTTTAGCATTTTGCTTGATGTTTTCTGTCATGTTGTCCAAAGCTGCCCAAGCTACTTTTGCAAATGTTCTTTCTGTAGTACTTAGCCTAAATGGTCTACAAATTGCAATACCACAGTGCTTCATTGTGAATATATTTGTTCATTTATCAGAAGTTTATTTTTTAGTTGTGGACAGAATCCCTCATACAAAAATTAAAAAGTAAGAGTATTTCGTAGAAGGTATGTTTTGGAAGAAGCAGACAGACAAAGTCCATCAGACATATAAACTGAAGTCTTTTGCTTTTAGTTTGCAAAAGTGTAATATTTTGAGGGGTGGTAAATTAGTTATGAATCGGCTATACACTAGCCTAAAGAGCAATATATCAATGGCTAAAGTCCATCTTGCCTCAACAATGAGATGATTTGACATCTTGTAAGAGACCTTTGGCTGGGTAAGGACTCCACTGACCTCTGCTTCAAGATGGGTTAAAAAAGAAAAGTTTTAGATGAATAGGATGCCAAGGTAGCTTTGCTGTGTGTTTTGGCCACTGTGTCTGGTTTATGATGGTGGTGTTGTTGCCCCCTTTCAGCTTTTGAGGGTTGCCAAATAGTATGGCTGTGGTCTAGAAATTACCAATTAGCATGCTCTTGTCCTTCTTAAAGCCGGTTTGGTCAATGGGTTAGTATAGCGCTGTCATTTAAATATAACTGGGGCAAATTTTTTGCAGTTTGTTTGCAAGAATATAACATTTGAGAATGCATTCTATGATCTGATAGCATATTTTTTTCTTAGTATATTTTTTCTAGAAGAATGTTAGTGAGAAGGCATAAGTTAGCAATTGTCTGAAAGTCTGTAGCTGCTACTGGTGCAGGAGTCTTGAGAAGGGTCACTATGAGTGCATATATGAAATCATAAAACACAGACTTGGTGCTAAGTAATATTGAAAGCAAGTGATTTACATAGTAGGTTCAGGATTCTAGGGTGCACAGTACGAAATTCAGGGATTTAAGTGCAGTTTCTCTTACCAAGATCTTGGTACCTTTCTTCCATCACTCTCCCGGAAGTAGAATGGTAGGTACTGTAAATATTTATGAGCAGGTGTGGCTGGAGTTGATAACTGGTTATTGTAAAAGCAAAAATGTCTGAGCTGGAGGAAGGCTGACATTTTCATCCTGCATGTTCTTAACTATATTACCAAGTACTTTACCTGTTGCCATTTTGGGGAAAACATTATTGTTAGCAACAGTTCTGAATGAATGCCAGAACTTTTTAGGCAGCCATAAGTTACAGTGAGCATTAGCAGACTTTGCACTTATTATTCCTTTTCCCATTTTACTTCAGGTATTCAGAATGTTAATTATTGATACAGGGGTCTGATTTCCATAGCTTCTACATCTTGTCTCTGCATTTTATCTGATGTCTCAATTAATCAGTAAGCTAAGGTGTTTTTATGCCTTGCTTTCTGAACATTTTAAGTGGGTATAGTCTACCCTGAACAGGAGCTATCGAGATGTAAATGGTAGACAGGGCTGATATAGGGTCAATACAACAGTAGGGAAAGCTCCGAATGATAAGCCACATTTCTTTGAGAAGGCTTTTTTCTAAAGATTCTGGTATGGTTCTCATCTGTACTACTCTCGAAGTAATTTGAGATTTTAAGGTAACAGTAGGTATAGGTTTGTGGTCATGACTGAGTTAGGCAAGATTTTTAGTAAATTTAGCTTTTTTATCTGTGATGCTTATTGTAGTAATATTCCTTCTATATTGCACACCTTATAAACAAAGGGATTGTGTCTAGATCTAGAGATGTCACTGTCCTCTTTTACTCAGTCATCATTAGGCCAGTCATTGAGTATAATTCCCCCACTGGCACGTATCTGTCCAAAGACATGCAACAATTGGAACCCCACAGAGATACCTTACTAAAAGAATAAAAGGCCTAAACAACATGTCCTACATGGACTGATTCAAAGCTTGGTCATTATAATCTGTAAACTGCAGACTGCTAAGAAGTGACCTGTCTCTCCCAACCCAGTACTGATGGATTTACTGTACATTAGCAAGTCAAATAGCATCAGAAATAGGCTAAGTAAAAGTTTTAGGGGTACCACAGAACACCAGAGTCAGCACAGTCAGACACTAGTCATAGGTGACTCTACATTCAGGCACACTGATTTCCCACTCACCAGGCTAAACAAGGAGCAGGTTACTGGCAGCTGCCTGTCGGGTGCCAGGATCCACCACATAACACACGCACTCAGGTCACTCCACAACAAGTACAAATATGACTCTGTCATTCTCCATGTTGGTGTGAATGACCCGAGACATACCTCCCTGGACTACATGAAAAGAGACATGGAAGAGCTCTCCAATCTTGTAGCCCAGGCAGGTATGACCATAGCCCTGAGTAGCATCCTGCCATCGCCAAGAACGATACCTCAGTACAAGGATAAAATGATTGATTTCAACAATTGGCTAAGCTTCTGGTGTCATTCTAAGGGGATCCAGTATCTATCTGCCTGGGACGACATGGTTGACAGACCACGATGCTTTGCCAGAGATGGCCTGCACCTGTCACCCCTGGGATTCCGGACACTGGCTAAGGCTCTTGCTGCCCCTATAGTGCCTTTTTTAGGCAAGGTTCCAATGACAAATTTACCACCATAACAGGAACAGGCAAGCAAAAACTGAGGGCAATGCTACTCAATGCTAGAAGTCTAAATCTCAAAATGCACTCCCTCGAGGCACTCCTTAAAATGGTGAACATTAATATCTGTGCAGTGACTGAGACCTTGTTCAAGGCTCCAGACAGCACCCCTGCATTACCAGGCTATAACTCATACCACACTTTTCGGCCACCTAACCTGGACCAGAACACCAAAGGCGGAGGTGTGTCCATATTCATTAAGGATATCCACACCTCCAGACTAGTTGCTCAGCATAATACATACGAGGTTATCCAAGTGCAACTAACTCTGGGCAAAACTTCAATCCAAATTGTAGCATGCTACAGATCCCCCACCATGTCCCAGGATTCCCACTCCTCTTTTCTTGATATACTGGAAAATATTAGGGTTCAACCAAACACTCTAATAAAGGGCGATTTCAACTACCCCACCATTAACTGGGAAAACTACTCATGTACCAACTCCTTTGCTCAATGCTTTCTGGAATTCATAAATTCCAATGCCCTGGATCAACTTATTCACACCTCCACCAGGGGGAACAATATCCTAGACCTAGTCATTAACAACTCCTCGTTGGTCAGATCCGACCATAAGCTAATCACCCAAGATATCCACATCCCGCCCCCACCCCCCATTAAGGAAATCAGGGTAAAAAATTTCTCCAAAGCCAACTTTATGCTTCTTAAGACAGAAGTGGCAAACTTCATGACACCAATGCAGATGGACAATACAGTTATGAATGCTGATTCCTACACAGATGCACTCTATAAGCACTTACACGAGAGCAAGGATCGTGCTATCCCAAACAGAACCAAGATGCTATCCCCCAAAAAAAGGAAGCCAATCTGATGGTCTCCTGTCATAATCGAACTCTACAACAGAAGGAAGAAAATGTTGCAAAAGAGAGTAAAATCCCATGAGTGGAGGAGTTCCCTGGTCAGCCTCAGTAAGACGCTGAGATCCCTTATAAGATCCTCCAAAGCTAGCTATGAAAACAAAATCACCACTGATTCTAGGGACAGCCACAAAACATTCTATAGCTATGTCAAGAATCTCAATGGCAACACCCAGATCTGCTCTGAGTTACAGTACAACGGCATGGAAATTACAAAACCAACTGATATTGCCAATGTCCTGGCAGATAGGTTCAGTGCTAACTTTACCCCCCCTCACCCCCTAAAGGGCCCATATCTATACAGAAAGAATGCAGAGCCCCTGTAATCACAACTACGCAGGTAAAAACTGCACTCTCTAAAGCCAAAACCCAGCATCCATGGGACTGGACAACATCCCAGGCTGCATTTTACATGAATTTCAGAATGAACTGGCTCCCCACCTGAGCACCATTTTCAATCATAGTCTCACATCAGGCTTTGTGCCCACTGAATGGCGCACAGCGACAGTTATCCCACTCCACAAAGGGGGAGCCACCACTGATCCTGGGAACTATCGCTATATTAGCCCTATGAGCCTGGTCTGTAAGGCCATGGAACGTATCATCATGGAACTCATAAACAAAGACATTGGTAACCTCAAAACTCTGGACCCCACCCAGTTTGGGTTTGTGAAAAGCAGATCATGCATCCTGAACCTGATCAACTTCTTTGAGGCAATCACCAAAGCTGTAGACGAGGGTAAGGTGGTTCACACAGTCTATCTTGACCTCGCCAAGGCTTTCAACACCATCCCCCATTCTGGAATTATTGCTAAACTCACTAAACTAGGTACAAATCTCTACATCACAAGATGTGTTGCCAATTGGCTCACTGACAGAACCCACACTGTAAAAGCTGCAGACTCCAAATCTGACTTCAAACCAGTGACAAGTGGAGTACCACAGGGTTCAGTCTTGGGACCTCTCCTGTTTGGTATCTACTTCTCTGAAGTACAGGCTAACACAGAAGGCCTTTGGCTAATGAAGTCCACAGATGACTGCAAACTAGGGGCCATAGTTGAGTCCCCAAATGATGTGGACATCCTACAGAAGGGCCTCACTGAGACAGATGCCTGGTGTCAAAGGCATGGAATCAAGCTCAATGCCAAAAAGTGTATTATCATTCCCTTTGGTAAAAACTCTGTACCCATGAGCTACCACATAGGCGGCAGTCTACTTAACACCAAATGTGTGATGAGAAACCTGGGGACCCAGGTGGATAGTAGTCTCTCCTTTGATAATCACATTGCCACAGTAGTCAGGAAATCCTTCTATGTGGCACACCTCATCACAAAAGGGTTCTCATCTAGGAAAAAAGAGGTCATTGTTCCCCCCTACTTGACACTCATTAGACCCATTATAGAGTACAATGCCCCTTTTGTAATGTACCTCACAAGACATCTGCAGCAGCTGGAAGGTCACAGAAGTACCTCACAAAGAGGATTACTGTCCTCAAACAGATGCCCTACACTGACCGTCTCAAAAAACTCCAGTTTTACTCCATAGCTTACCGCCTACTCCAAGGTGATCTCTGCCTAACATATAAAGCTATGTCAAACCCACAGCTGTTGGACATGGTACACCTAAAGAAATCCCAATCCCTCCGAGCTACTAGGGACCTAAACCTTGTCATCACAATAAACAGGACATGCTGGAGAGATAGATTCCTGTCCCAGAGACTTGCCATATTCTGGAACAAACTACCCATCTATGTCAAGCAAAGTTCTCATTAGCACTTTTCAAGAAAAATCTTGATAAGTGGATGGGAAATAGAAAATACACCCCGGGGATCACTTCTGTGGCTCTGCTCGACAGGAGCACATGAAAATAACTTTCTTGGGTGGCGTAAGCCAGGGAACCTTGTTGGCTAGGCTTACTTAGGCCCTTGGGCCAATAGCCTAGTACCTACCTATGAACCTATGAAGGAGAAGATCCTTGTCCTGCCTTGCATCCATCAGGAACTTGACAGCGGGTGCAACAAATCCAAAAGAATATTGAAGTTACCTTCAAACAGTTCCACTCACTTAGACTCTGGCCTCTAATACTGCAAACACAGCCTTGGTGTCCACATAAGGGTTGTATCTCTTCTGGAAGTGAGTGATATGCCTTTACTGATGCCCACTGCAAGACAACCTTAGAGCTATTTAATGGGCATGTGCCATGGGGTAACGGACTATCAGCAAACTCCCTTCCTTCAATACGTGATGGCACCACTATTCTATGCTTAGTTTTCACCTCTGGGTAAAACTAATGAGGCATAAGACTGTCACTTGTCTGAAAGAGGCCTGATGGCCATGTGGGTCAGAGCAACAAGAACCAATTAATTAACAGCAGACCCACAAAATTTACCAAAGGTGGCACTAGCTATCTTTGTCCCTTTTGAATCTGTGGAACCCCTAAAAACTTTGGCTTTAAAGTGTAATCTGTATCCTTGCAACACTACTTTTAGAAACTACCTGCCCTGTATAACATTTTTCCACTACTCTGCAAATAATGCCATCCTGACTCTATCATTATGTCTTCTTTGTTTGGATAAAGGGAGTTTGGCATGTCTAAGGGCTGGGGTAGCAGTGTGGGAAGGCATGTGGGAGAGGGAAGGAGCATGGTATCTGTTGAGTTAAGCACTTTGGGTATCACTTTTTGGTCTCCTTCTCCAATTTTTATAGTTCTTTTTTTCTTTTACCTACATAGTTTTTCCCTGAAACTTCATAGCCACATTTCCTAGTGCATTTTCCAGTTTGTTAAATTAAACTGGATTAGTTTGAAAAGCTTTGTCTTTGGGACAGCATCAATAATCTCCACTACTTTTTGTCCTCAAGTCACTCAGGAGCTCACATTGATACTATATTATATCAGTCTGGCAGCTGTGGTCCCTGAAGGCCAGAATTGCTGCTGTATAAACTTTCTTTTCAAAGTGGTCAAAGAGTTTGCTCTCCCTGTCAGTGCGATGTATGTAATAGACTTGAACCAACTTTGACTACTCTCTGGAATCAAGGATACCACTGCTGGATCTGCTGCAGGATTTCTAAATAGGTACTCAATGGAATCCTGGAGCTGTAAAAGAGGTCTGGCTTCCTAAGAGGAGAGGCCTGGGAATCTGGTTCCAGGAATACAGCCAGAAAGACAACCTGGAAAACCTAAGACTGGAAGAATGGCGTCTGGCTGTGAAGCATTCATATCTCATAGGTTGAAATAATGTTTTGCGGTATCAGACAATGTCTCCCATTTAAAGTAATTCTTCATCTTAGATAAGATATCACCAAATAAGACACCCTCCATTGAAGAAGCAGAGAAAAGGATGTCCTCAATCTCTATATCATAATCTATGGAGGAAGACATCTGGGAAGTATAAGCCAGGTCTTTCTCCTGTGAATCAAATACTGACTCCCTGAAGTGAAGGATTGAAAACAATCTTGTTCGTGTTGTGGCATCATTCTTGGTGATGGTAGAATGCTACTAAAGGCTTGATTCCTACTATCCGCATACACATATTCTGAGAACTTCATCATTACTCATGTCATACAGTGCAAGAGGTCATTTACACCCACATGTACTATGTATGTGTCATGTGTGTACTGGTAGTGCAAAGACTCGAGTGCTTGCATAATGTGGTGAATCCTGGCAGCTGACAGGCAACTGACTGTGATAATCTCCTTTCATAGCTTTTTGACTGGTGTATCCAGTGTCTCACTATGTAGTCACCTATAACTAGAACATTGGATTGTGTAGAGGTTTGCCTTATGGACTTTTGAAAAGAGTCAGGGTGACTCTTTGAAATATGTCTCATAGTGGGTACTTCCTGTGTTGTGGGTCTGTGAGGTTGCTGAAGGTACTTAATTCTTAAGTTACTTTTAGGAGGCCATTGTGGTTTAGGTAGATTACGTTTAACAGCCTCAGCATATGAAGGTGCAAGTATTTAATCTGAGCTGTGGGTGCTGTGTTTAATGTGGTGTTATGTGATACAACCTGCTTGTTATTTGTCATGGATTCATACGACAGCTTAGCCTGCAATAATATGGCTTTATGTGAGAGCTTAGCCTGCAATAACATTGTATAACTACATCTCTCACACTATGTCTACAGGTTTTTGTAGTAAATAGTTGTCTGTAAACATGAGACAATTGCTGCATTGTCTCAGGATGCCCATTTCAATCAGTCTGGCTACAGAGGGCTGGAAAGGAAAGATCCATGGTTCTAGGTGCTTACTAAT
This sequence comes from Protopterus annectens, assembly GCF_019279795.1. Taxonomy (NCBI): domain Eukaryota; kingdom Metazoa; phylum Chordata; order Ceratodontiformes; family Protopteridae; genus Protopterus; species Protopterus annectens. Next base: position 858,832,987 of record NC_056746.1, on the reverse strand, counting down.
GTGAGTTGTAGAGGAGTTTGCACCTATGTGATTTGGAGCCGATTTACTGGAGGTGCTGTCTAAACAATCTAAGTCTACACATGAAGAGCAACATGCACAATGGTGCAGCAGTAACGTTGTTGCCTCACAGCAAGAGTGTCTCCACTTCGATTCTTGTTTGGGGTGCCTTCTGTGCAGTCTGTATGTCCTCCCTGTATTTGTGGGGGTTTCCTTCATGTGCTCCGGTTTCCTCCCATGTTACAAAGACATGGGTCTGGAGCATTTTTCCCCAGGCCTTCACTGAAAATTGGCTTTGTTCCAAGTCGGACTTTCCCAGTAAACAAATGTTAAATAAATAAAGAATGCAATCTAGTGCAAACCAGGGCCTCTTTGCACAACTACTGTGTATTTCAAAGTACAATAGGAATTGGGCGAGTAGGTTGTATAGAGGAAGTTAAGGCTCTAAATGCCAAGTAACATAGAACATAATCAACAAAAAACTTGATAGAGCACGCCAACCAATAGTAAAACACTGGAATTTATCCTCAGTAATAAGTAATGCCCACAATAACCTGGGATAATTTTGCTCCTGCCAGATGGAACCAGTAAACTAATTTCAGCAAAATCTCACTACTTTAGCCACTCATTACGTTAGCTAAGAGTAATAAATAGTGGTGAATCAACTATTGTCTACTACTTGGTTATTATGAGTACTTGTCTCACTGCAGCTATACTCAGTTAGGAATCAATATTCTTGTGTTCCTTCTTTCAACAGAAGCAAAACAGTAGCACTAATCCCATGCCAGTTCTTAAGAAGCAGGTGTCAGGTTATTGGTGATCAGCAGTCTTGCCCCAAATGCTCTATGGGTCTGCATGTCCTCCCTGTAGCTTTTCTCTGAGTAGATGCCTTGGATATTACATACAGCAGCTCCGTTTAGGAGAGCTAAGATGCACAAAAGTTCAAAACCAGACCAATCAGGGAACACTGCCCAATCAGAGACAGTCAGGAACCAATGTCTGTGTGCTCTTTTTCTAACCAATAACAAAACAGAAGCACTAATAATCTGGAAGGTAAGATAAGGAAATAAGATCATCTGATAATCTATTTTATTTTTTTCCTGGGTTAAAAAGAGACAGACAGTAGCACACCATTATGGAAATTGAAGGATGGCAACAAAGAAATGATGCAGAAAAGGAAAAGACATGAGGGAGGATTTAGAGAAAAATCAGGACATTTTAAGGAGATGGTATACAATGAATCTCTGCTTGCATTCTATAACCATGGGTGTTGAACTGGCTAATTTATTCAGTGGGTCATTAATGAAGCTGTACAGTTTCTCCATGGGAAGTGCTGTCTGATGCCTAGAAGGTGCCAAATATAGGCCCTTTGGCACAAGAGACAGTTCAGACTGAAGGCAGGTAATTAAAGTCTAAGGGAGCTCATCCTGTATTTCAGACAATACTATGGAAATTATTATACTGGGCAGGCTGATGGAGATGAATGCAAAACTGTTCAGCAGATAAGGGTCTAGATGCAATTTTGCACACCAAAGGTTTTAACAGTTTAGCCTAATTCAGATCTTGTTACTGGACCACCATCAAAATGGACATAGGAAACCTAGAGTATCTTAACTTTAGCATGGTTTGTACTATTATGCTCCAAGGCAGGCTGGATATACTTACTTCTTTATTAACCATGGTAGAACACTGATCAAACTGGAGCTTTTACAGATTCAGCCCAGGATTACAACAGATCAAATAAGAATCTAGTAGCTATTTACAAACAAATGACTGGTTAGGCTATAAAAATATTAAACATCAGACATTACTTATCTAGTTAGACATATATAATATGATATTTATGATATATATATTCACGCTCAGCACTTGTTCAGAACTTGTAAGCACTAAATAAGCTGCTAATTACTATAGCACTCAATCTTCCTCATTACCTAGAGGAAAACAGTTTTTGTACTTACTTTTCTCACTGGCGTTGAGAAAAACAGCTCTTGTACTCACTTTCCTCACTTATCTAGAGGAAAATTGTTTTTATTCAGGCATGTCCAAGGGTCAGCTCCCAGTGTTCTCCCCTGTCTATCTGATGAATCTGGGCATCTTGAGGCAATGCAGAAATTGCCTCGTGTACACAGACAATCCTCTCCTCCTACCACCCAACACTACAAGCTGTAAGAGATGCACTTATCTAGCCAAACTGGAGGTAAAGCTATCTCCAGCCAAGACTGAACCTGACAGTCATGAGGAGAAGGTAAACATTTGCACCACACCACACTCATCACATAGAAACTCAAAAACATTCGCAGAGGCTCTCAATAATAATCTGCCTAAGCAACAGAGACCTCCAAAGCAGAAACACAAGCAACCTCCATCCCCCAACACAACCTAAATGACACATAGCCCACAGACTCAGTGTGCCACTCAAACACAGCCAATAAGGCAAAACAACATACCCAACACACTAGTCATAGGTGACTCCATAGTCAGGCACACTGATGTCCCACTCACCCGGCTAAACAAGGAGAAGGTTACTGTCAGCTGCCTGTCGGGTGCCAGGATCCGCCACATAACCCACGCACTCAGGTCACTCCACAACAAGTACAAATATGACTCTGTCATTGTCCATGTTGGTGTGAATGACCTGAGACGTACCTCCCTGGACTACATGAAAAGAGAGATGGAAGAGCTCTCTGATCTTGTAGCCCAGGCAGGTAAGACCCTAACCCTGAGTAGCATTCTGTCATCGCCCAGAATGATACCGCAGTACAAGGACAAAATGATTGACTTCAACAATTGGCTAAGCTTCTGGTGTCATTCTAAGGGGATCCAGTATATGTCTGCTTGGGTTGACATGGTCAACAGACCATGATGCTTTGCCACAGATGGCCTGCACTTGTCGCCCCTGGGATTCCGTATACTGGCTAAGGCTCTTGCTGCCCCTATAGTGCCTTTTTTAGGCAGGGTTCAAGTAACAAATTCACCACCATAACAGGAACAAGCAAGCAAAAACTGAGGGTAATGCTACTCAATGCTAGAAGTCTAAATTTCAAAATGCACTCACTCGAGGCACTCCTTAAAATGGAGAACATCGATATCTGTGCAGTGACTGAGACCTGGTTCAAGGCTCCAGAGAGCACCCTTGCACTACCAGGCTATAACTCATACCACACATTTTGGCCATGTAACCTGGACTGAAACACCAAAGGTGGGGGTGTGTCCATATTCATTAAGGATATCCACACCTCCAGGCTAGTTGCTCAGCATAATGCATCCGAGGTTATCCAAGTGCAACTAACTCTTGGCAAAACTGCAATCCAAATTGTAGCTTGCTACAGATCCCCCACCATGCCCCAGGATTCCCACTCCTCTTTTCTTGGTGTACTGGAAAATATTAGGGTTCAACCAAACACTCTAATAATGGGCGACTTCAACTACCCCACCATTAACTGGGAAAACTACTCATGTACCAACTCCTTAGTGCAACGCTTTCTGGAATTCATAAATTCCAATGCCCTAGATCAACTTATTCACAACCCCACCAGGGGCAACAATATCCTAGACCTAGTCATTACCAACATGAGTGACCGGGGTTCCACACCTGAAGTCAACTCCTCGTTGGTCCGATCCGACCATAAGCTAATCACCCTTGATATCCACATCCCACCCCCATTAAGGAAACCACAGTAAAAAATTTTTCCAAAGCCAACTTCATGCTTCTTAGGACAGAAGTAGTGAACTTCATGACACCCATGCAGATGGACAATACAGTTACAACTGCTGAATCCTACACAAATGCGCTCTATAAGCACTTACATAAGTGCATGGATCGTGCTATCCCAAACAGAACCAAGACACTATCCTCCAAAAAAAGGAAGCCAATCTGGTGGTCCCCCTGCCATAAACAAACTACAACAGAAGGAAGAAACTGTTGCAAAAGAGAGTAAAATCCCATGAGTGGTGGTGCTCCCTGGTCAGCCTCAGTAAGAAGCTGAGATCCCTTATAAGATCCTCCAAAGCTAGCTACAAAAATAAAATCACCACTAATTCCAAGGACAACCACAAAGCATTCTATAGCTATGTCAAGAATCTCAATGGCAACACCCAGATCTGCTCTGAGTTACAGCACAAAGGCACGAAAATTACAGAACCAGCTGATATTGCCAACATCCTGGCAGATAGGTTCAGTGCTAACTTTACCCCTCCACACCCCCTAAAGGGCCCATATCTATACAGGAAGAATGCAGAGTCCCTGTAATCACAACTACTCAGGTGAAAGCTGCACTCTCTAAAGCCAAAAACACAGCATCCATGGGACCGGACAACATCCCAGGCTGCGTTTTACATGAACTTCAGAATGAACTGGCTCCTCACTTAAGCACCATGTTCAATAACAGCCTCACATCAGGCTTTGTGGCCACTGAATGGCACACAGCAACAGTTATCCCACTCCACAAAGGGGGAGCCACCACTGATCCCGGGAACTATAGACCTATTAGCCTGACGAGCCTGGTCTGCAAGGCCATGTAACGTATTATCATGGAACTCATAAACAAAGACATTGGTAACCTCCATACTCTGGATCCCACCCAGTTCGGGTTTGTGAAAGGCAGATCATGCCTCCTGAACCTGATCGACTTCTTTGAGGCAGTCATCAAAGCCGTAGATGAGGGTAAGGTGGTTCACACAGCCTATCTTGACCTCGCCAAGGCTTTTGACACCATCCCCCATTCTGGAATTATAGCTAAACTCAATAAACTAGGCATAAATCCCTACGTCACAAGATGGGTTGCCATCTGGCTCACTGACAGAACCCACACTGTAAAAGTTGCAGACTCCAAATCTGACCTCAAACTTGTGACAAGTGGAGTACCACAGGGTTCCGTCCTGGGACCGCTCCTGTTTGGTATCTACTTCTCTGAAGTACAGGCTAACACAGAAGGCCTCTGGCTAACAAAGTTTGCAGATGACTGCAAACTAGGAGCCATAGTCAAGTCCTCAAATGATGTGAACATCCTACAGAAGGGCCTCTCTGAGACAGATGCCTGGTGTCAGAGCCATGGCCTCAAGCTCAATGCCAAAAAGTGCAGTGTCATCCCCTTTGGTAAAAACTCTGTACCCATGAACTACCACATAGGCAGCAATCTACTTAACACCGAATGCGTGATAAGAGACCTTGGGACCCAGGTGGTCAGTAGTCTCTCCTTTGATAGTCACATCACCACAGTAGTCAGGAAGTCCTTCTACATGGCACACCTCATCATAAAAGGGTTCTCATCCAGGAAAAAAGAGGTCATCGTTCCCCTCTACTCGACACTCATTAGACCCATTATAGAGTACAACGCCCTTTTGGAATGTACCTCACAAGACATTTGCAGCAGCTGGAAAGGCCACAGAAGTACCTCACAAAGAGGATTACTGGACTCAAACAAATGCCCTACACTGACCATCTCAAAAAACGCCAGCTTTACTCCGTAGCATATCGCCTACTCCGAGGTGATCTCTGCCTAACATATAAAGCTGTGCCAAACCCAGAGCTGTTGGACATGCTACACCTAAAGAAATCCCAATCCCTCTGAGCTACATGCTCTAGGGGCCTAAACCTTGCACCACAATAAACAGGACATGCTGGAGGGATAGATTCCTATCCCAGAGACTTCCCATACTCTGGAACAGGCTACCTATCTATGTCAAGCAAAGTTCTTCATTAGCACTCTTCAAGAAAAATCTTGATGAGTGGATGGGAAATAGGAAATACACCCCGGGGATCACTTCTGTGTCTCTGCTTGACAGTGGCACAGGAAAATAACTTTCTTGGGTGGTGTAAGCCAGGGAACCTTGTTGGCTAGGCTTACATAGGCCCTTGGACCGATAGCCTAGTACCTACCTATGAACCTATGAACTATAGCATTTCTTTTTATAGTATGTATAACTGCAGAAGTTATAGAGAATTACACAGGAGAGGGAAAAGAATACTGAAGAGTAATAGAGGAAAGTAAGCCAAGCAGTTTGGAAGAAAAATGAAAGCGTTAAGCTAGCCAAAAAATGAAAACAGAAGGCATCAGTTAGACATAACGGCTGTTAACTAAGAAGCTGGTAGCCAGAGGAGTTGGTCCTATTCATCACACATGCATGCTAGACATTATACTTGGACTACAGGATAAAATCATATGTGAAGTGAAGACAACACCCACTGCAGCTATGAATGGCAGGGGGTAGTCAGCCAACAGTGATTTAAAAGTGGAGATTTAGTATACAAAAATGCTGAACTGTGCATTGGGTATACAAAAATCAAAAGGCAATATGTATAACAGAAAACACATTACTAGGATGGCCAAGAAGAATAATATTGATGCCAGCAAGAACAATCATGTTGTGCAATATCAAAGGATGACGGGAAAAGGCCACGCAAATGCTGGGTTGCACTGTCAGGGGTGTGAGCTGCTGAGGTATGGACACCACCACCCACTGATAAAGGGTATATATGAGTATTTCAGCTAAAGTATCATGTTCCATTCTAGGCACTGCATCAGGAAAAAACATGTCATCCTTCTTGACAATTTGTATCAAAGAACTACAAAGAAAAAAGCTGGGAGACATGACGAGTAAGAGAAGGCCCAAAACGCTGGCTGTATACCCTGAGAAACAGAAATGAGGGACTAATAAAGATATATCACTTACGTGGGAGCAGACAAGTGTAGAAGTGGACATAGAAATTTTAGGGAGGGGGTGGCAACTGTAGCAGCAGAATTTATGGCCAAAATAAAGAAACATCGTATTCTAGAGAGGGAGCTGGGACCCAGAGCCTGCTGAAAGGGTAGGAGAAGACAGAATGAAAAGCTAACTGAGAAAGACAGGGCAACTGCATTACACGGGTGTTCCCAGCAGTGACTTTGCTTATCAGTTCTATGAATGTAAGAATGTCTCAAGCTTTGCTCTTGATGCTGTTTGTATAATGCTGAAAGATGTTTTAGGTACTATCTCATATAATAATCAAGGTTGTAACAAAGCACATATATCTGTCAGTATGACTCAGAGGATTAAGGCTAGGAGACGTAAACAAATTTGATCCTATAGTTCCGAGACTAACTCTTATAAATTGCATACTGTGTTATGCTGAATGCCACTTAATCAGGCAATGCTCATATTTCCTTCCTAAAATGGGTTCAGTGTTCAGTGGGATTACCAATTTATTAATGAAACAAATTTATTATACATTAATCACATACTGGGGCAGATAATCCGTGTGCAATAGTGCCCCCAGACAAATGGGACAGAGGACAGTTGTCAAGCTTTCATCCTGGTCTTCCATAAGAAAATGCATTAAAAAGTTACAGGTAGTTTGTTAAAGGGGTATGACTCTGTGTTCCTCCCAGTAACAAGGCATGATGATGTGAATTACAATAATAACCTGAACAAGAAAAAAACTGACAATGTTCTGGGGAACATAATGAGAACTTAGAGTGTTATATTTGTAAATTATTTTATATTAGCCTCATACTTTAAAACAGCACTTCTCAAAATGTGAAGCCAGTCTCTGAGATCTTAATTCAGGGAAAGAGCATAGAAATCTGAAAATCTTGTGTGCTTAAAACATTAACTACTCAGTACTAATTTCAAGTAGAACCATACTAAATACAGAAGGAGAGAACAAATATGTTCATCTGACTGCTGAACTATAGTAAAATAATAATATACTAATATTTATACTTAAAGTGTGTGCCTGTGTGTGTTAGGGAGGGCTTAAACTGTTTTGGTACAGAGTGGCTTATGTTTGTTCATATGGGGAGGCTGGAAAGTAATTTTCTGATATATAGCAAATGCTCTAGGACTGTTTTGTAGTCAGCTCAAAGTTACAGTATAAAATGCATTTATTTATTTATTAACCAGGAAAGTCCAACTTAGAACAAAGCCAATTTTCAGTGGAGGCCTGGGGAGAAAGGTTCCAGATGTATGTCTTTGTAATGTGGGAGGAAACCGGAGCACCCAGAGGAAACCCACACAAACACAGGGAGGACATGCAGACTCTGCATAGAAGGCACCCCAGCCGAGAATCGAACCAGAGAACCTCTTGATGTGAGGCGACAATGCTACCGCTGCACCACTGCGCCATCCATAAAAAAAAACTATGCTTTAAAGACAAGTGTGCTATTTATCTAGACAGTGCAATTCACAATATCAGAATCACCACAGATATCAGAGAACTATGTATTCTGTAACGACAGATAACAGAATTATGCACTACATAAATACAGGAGTGATGACTTACCTGTGTAAAAGAACCCGGCCGTAGCTAACTGCTCTGGCTGTACTGCTGCATACTGGGGCCAGCTACTGAAAGTAGCCACTCGCCTCTCTTCGGTCTCCATCTCGGGGTATGCTGGCTGGCTTCTTTGGGCTGTTTCATCCACAGCTATTCTTTGAAGCTGGCTGAGTAACTGCCCATCCACAGAATCTGTCAGACTCTGAGAGTTGGAAATATCTTCGGCTTCTCTTTGCACAAAACTGCAGTTGGGAAAGTGCTTTTTGTGTTCATGGAAGGGCCTATCCCCTTCCTCCCAATGCATAAGAATTCCACCACAGGAGAAACACTGTACACGGTCTCCATAACCCAAAAAAAAGAACCCAGCCCTGGCAAGGTCCAAAGCAGAGACTGGGGCTCCAACCAACCATTCCTGGAATGTCTCTAGTCTCTTCAGCACATTACACATTGATGGCTTGTACCCATATTTGTCCACCCTGCCGTCCCTGAACATAGCAGAAGTCTGGGTAAGCTGTGAATTTCTAGCTGGTGTACTTTGATGGCTCAGTTCAGATGCAGTAGCTGAATTTTGCCACTGGCCATGCACATGTTTGTGTGTCCCAGCTCCAGTGGAATGAAATGTATTGAAAGCTGCATCCCTTGAGCTTTGAAGCTCTGTTCTGGAAAGCTCACAGTTTGAATAAAGCATTCTGTGCTGCTGAAAGGCAGACAATTCACAGTTCCATTGTTGGATAGTGTTACCACACATACAGCACCTCAGAGCCCTCCCAGGCCCAGCATAATACAGCCCATTTTTTTACCAGACTGCTTACTGTATCAGAGGTTAAGAATCCAGGGAAGCCTGCAAAAGTCCCTGCTCTGTAGACGCAATCAAATGTTTTGTCTCTAAAAGTATTCATACTGCCAAGAGCAAATATAAGATGCTATTTTGCTTCAACAAAGAACTATCTGTGATTATATTTGTAATGGGCAATGGAAACACCAGAAGCTTCAGACACGGACTCACTGTGTAAAAATAAATAAAAAATAGTTGTAGCAACATATGTAACATAGTAGATGCAACATAAATCACATATGCTAGAATTTGATATAAAAGACAACTTAACACAAATTCTTGATTCATTTTTGGTGAAAATAGTACATAGCATAACTACATTTTTCTTAAACTGTATAATGATGTTATACATTTTTTTAAATTAAAACAGTATAATTTCTAAATGGCATCTGCTTTTTATGTATCTTTTTCCCAGAGTTGTAACAATGTAAAGACCTGTTTCATTTCAGACAAAACATAAAACACTTTTCTTTTGTTAAAACTACATTTTGTATGATTTCAGTTTCTATTTCTTTTTTTTTTTCTTTTGCTAAAGCTATATTTTGTATGGATCTAGAACTAGACGAATTAAAGACAGTCGCTAGGACTCAGAAACAGGCATACTACAATTCAGCTTAGGCTATTGCAGGTTCTTCTTCTTCTTTCGGCTGCTCCCGTTAGGGGTTGCCACAGCAGCTCAACTCTTTCCATTTCTTCCTGTCCTCTGCATCTTGCTCTGTCACACCAACCACCTGCATGTCCTCTCTCACCACATCCATAAACCTTATCTTAGGCCTTCCTCTTTTCCTGTTACCTGGCAGCTTCATCCTTAGCATCTTTTTTCCCAATATACTCTGCATCCCTCCTCAGCACATGTCCAAACCAACGTAATCTTACCTCTCTGGCTTTGTCACCAAACCTTCCAACCTGGGCTGACCCTCTAATATACTTATTCCTAATCATGTCCATCCTCGTCACACCCAGTGCAAATCTTAACATCTTCAACTCTGCCACATCAAGCTCTGACTCCTGCCTTTTTGTCAATGCCACTGTCTCCAACCCATATAACATAGCTGGTCCCACTACCCTCTTGTAGACCTTCCCTTTCACTCTTACTGGTACTCGTCTGTCACAAATCACTCCTGACACTCTTCTCCACCCACTCCATCCTGCCTGTACTCTCTTCTTCACCTCTCTTCCACACTCACCATTACTCTGAACTGTTGATCCCAAGTACTTAAATTCATTCACCTTCGCCACCTCTACTCCCTGCATCCTCACCATTCCTCTATCCTCCCTCTCATTCACACACATATATTCTGCCTTAGTCCTGCTGACCTTCATTCCTCTTCACTCTAGAGCATATCTTCACCTCTCCAGGGTCTCCCCCACCTGTTCCCTACTCTCACTACAGATCACAATGTCATCTGCAAACATCATAGTCCACGGGGACTCCTGTCTGATCTCGTCTGTCAACCTGTCCATCACCATTGCAAATAAGAAAGGGCTCAGTATTGCAGGTATGCCTTGTAAAATGACCCAGCCAAAAGGTAATTATTAATTAACTTTACTGGAACTTCATAGCTCAAGCTATCACTACTTAAAAAAAAAAAAAAAAAAACAGCTAACTAAAATGGCAGCATACCTCTCAACTGTCCAGATTCTTGCAGAATGTTCCGATTTTTGCCTCATATTTTTAGTGTGTTCCTCATAAAATTTGTGGTTTTCTGGCAAATCACTAGGCTGATCTCAGGACTGACCTCACCAAATAACGACATATATTTGACTTTCAGACTTCGAATCCTTCAGAAAATATATATAAACATAAACCATATTACTCTAGCAACTTTCTAAGTTTATAAGAGCAGTCTTTAAAATCTGTCCCTATTTTTGGGACTTTGACCCCCCCACCTCATTTTGTCAAGCTTTGTTCAGATTTCCTGCTCTAACAGGTTGAGAGGTATGAATGGCAGGTTCTGAAGAGAGAGAGACCATTTCCCTTATTTACAACCAGAAATGACACAAAGAGAATTAATGAGCAAGTGGCACATACATACCTAAGGACCTCCATATGTGCTACATAAGGGTGCTACAGAAATGGTTGGAAGACGCAGTAAATTGCTTTCAGCAATGTTTATATCTAATTTTATTAATTCAAATGGGTGGAAATTGGTTTATAGGAAAATAGGAAAGTAGGAATAGGGATACGGCAAGCAGGAGAACATGCACAAGGAAACAAGGAAGATAAGAATGGGAGTGGGGGAAGGGTGTACATTTTTGAGGCATCCCACCCTTTGTTGAGAAGAAAATAAGGGAATGGATGTAAGGGTAAGGCAGGAGATGGAAAAAGGGTAGAGGTCTGGGACTAGTGCCACAGAAACAAACATAAAGTACATAAAGTAAAGACTAACGGAGGACGTGCTCACATGCGAGGGTAATGGAAATATATACATACATACATACAGAAGGAGGGCATTAGTGATGGGAAGGACTGGGCATCAAGCAGAGGAGGTGACACACAAGGAAGGGGAATACAATGATTGGGGGCATGGTGGGTATAGCCCTTCTGTTTTCACACTGCTTGGGTTAGACGCAGGGAGAGGTCAGTCACTACCCTGAATGCCATACCCACTGGGCCATGCCTGATGTGGAAAAGGCAGAGTCAGACACCAGTGTGACTCTTGAAGCTACACGAGGACTCTCTTCAGGTAGCGATGTGGGCTTCCAGCCACAGATCCACCAGCACCCCTATCACTATTGTCAGCTCCGGCCATGTGACAAACTGCAGACCTATGACAGTACAGTAGCACTCCCCTTTGGTGAGCATCTGCCATATGTCACAGGGGATACCACCATAATACCTCCACACACACACACACACACACACACACACACACACACACACACACACACACACACACACACACACACACACACAGCACAAGAAAGGAAGGCAAGCCTGCAGCCAGGTGGAGTGCTAGTGGGAGAAGACCAGACCTGATGGTGAGGCTGATACTGAAGAAAATGGTAGCATAAAATTAACAGAAATAAAGCAACAACAACCAAAAATAATCAAATCAGTCATACGTGATAATTTAATAAAGATGTGTATTGAAAAAATCAGACAAAATATAAGGATAGTGATAAACAGGGAAAAGAAAAGAAACAAAAAGATGGCATTAGTATTACTTATTTGACATGTGACCTCTCAGATTGCTATATAATGTTCTACTATAGAAGCAATACATATGACAGTACACAAGCTCAGATAGTTTTGTCTAGGTACATTACTCCCAGATCCTTATGGCAGGATGTGCAGGGAGGTGTATGATGTCAGAGTTGTATGTCAGGTCAAAATATGATCAACTGCAACATACACTGACTGAATCATGGGCAATTTCATGCCATTGAGCCTATACCCGCCACCTGACACAGGACCTCAATTCAACCCCCCACCCCTCTACCACCACATGTGATATGATCCCCACCTTCAACCACAATCTACATTAGACCCCCAGAACACACATCCTAACATGTTCAACTTCCCCTGTACCACTAATCACCCCCCCCCCCACAAGTATACCCTGTGCTGGACAGTCTGAAGAGATCATGTTTGTAACAACCATCCTGCAAGTTAGTAACCAAAAGATGCTCTGCAATAGGACAGATATAGTCATCTCAATACAAAAAAGTACCTGTGTAACCTATATGAGCATAATATGTGTTCTGCACATGGGTGTGACATGCCTCTCAAGTATACCACTTTTATGTTCAGATTTTGCTTCCCTTTCTGCTTCATGATTTTACCACCTTTCCCTCAATTTTAAAATGTAACAGACTGAATTATTATAGGACATTTTTGTAATATTGCAATACCTTTGGCACTTCGCTATACATAGAAAGTGCAGTCATGTAAAATCTTGCCATAACAGTAGATGTCCTTCTCTTCACTTTTGCAGTATTTGTTACAGGAGAGATGTGTCGCCCCAGGTAGCCCAATATTCAGCCAGTATAAAAAAGACTAAAAGAGATGTTGTTTGCATCACATGTCACATTTATGCTGCCCGCACAGAATGCAGGGCATAAAAGGGACGTACAGACAGAACTACCTAGAACTGAATTGCCCCAGAAGAAAGCAGTCACCATAGGACAAAGGAGTCCATGCACATCCAGAAGGAAAAAACGCAGAATAAACAAGAGGGGCTTGGAGGGAGCAAATACTGAATCAGTAAAGAGAAGGACATCTGCTGTTATGGTAAGATTTTACACAAATGTCCTTCTATATCATTGTTGCAGTATTTGTTATACAAGGGAGAGTAAAAAAACTCAAGAAACAGAATGGGAGGTGGAAAGCTGAGAAGAGCCTTCAACAAACCCACATAAAATGGTTTCAGCAAAACCTGCTCTGGCCCTTGAAACTATATCCAACATATAATGCTTAGTAAAGGTATGCACTGAAGACCAAGTAGCTGCTTCAAGGATGGAATTGGTATCCAACCCCTTTAAGAAGGCTCCAGAAGAGGCAACAGCCCTAGTGGAATGAGCTCTAACAGAAGATAGAGATTTGCCATGAAAAGCATATCAAAAGGAAATGGCCTTAGATATACAGGAGGAGATGGTTTACTTAGAAACAGCAAAACCCAAAGAGTTGGGATGAAAGGAAACAAAAAGCTGATCAGACTTACAAATAGTCCTAATTTTAAACAAATAGTACCTGAGCTGTCTTTGCAAATTCAAGGTATGCAAGGCCCTCTCACTAGCAGATTGTGGAAAAGGGAAAAAAGAAGGAAGTTGTACAAACTGATTCAAGGACAACTGATTTACTACTGTGGGCATAAAAGAAGGATTAGTAGGAAGGGATACCCTGCCCCTGTAAAAAAAAAAAAAAAAAAAAAAAAAAGGAGGAATGGCCATAAGGGCCTGGAGGTCAGAAACCCTTCGAGCAAAAGTAAGAGCCAGCAGCAAAACGTTCATCCACATAGAATGTTGTAAAGAAGCAGAGTCTGTAGGCTCAAAAGGAGCCCAAGTCAATTTCTCCAAAACAAAATTAAGGTCCCAATGAGGAGGAACAGTTTTCTTGGAGGCCTAATATACAGGACACCTTTAAGAAATTGTTTGGCCTCGAAATGAGAAGTCAAAAGAGGATTCAAGGGCAGATAAGCAGAAATGGCTGACAAATGGCCTTCACAGAAGAATAGGCCAAGCCAGACTGGAGCATCTCACACAAATAAGAGAGGAGTAGAGGGACCCCCACTGAAAAAGGGTCCTAGTTATGAGCATGATACCAGACTGAAAATCTTTTCCATTTGCACATGTAAGATTTTCTGGTTAGGGTCTATTTGCCTCCTGCAAAACCCTGAGCATGTCCTCAGAAAAGAGGTGCCTGAAAGGGATCAAAACCCTGTCACACACAATGTCAGTTGCAGAGTGAACAAGTGAGGATGGATGAGAGAACTTTGTCCTGTGTGAGAAGATCCAATCGGTGAGGTAACTTGTGATGACTGACCCTGGCCAGATGCATTAAGAGGGGGAACCATTGCTGTCACAACCAAAAGAGAGTAACTAGCAAGAGTGTTGGGTAGTCCAGCTGAATCCTCTGCAGGACTCTTGGAATTAGAGGAAGAGGAGGGAAAGCATAAAGAAACATCCCCTTCCAAGAAAAGGAAAGGGCATCCGTTTTCCACATCAGATGGCATGGCACTCAGGAACAGAAGACAGGAAGCTGCCTGCTCAGAGGGGAGGCAAAAAGATCTACCTGAGGAATACCCCACCAATGGACAATGTCCAGAAACACGTGTCTGTGAAGCATCCATTCGTGAACCTGTGTTTTGGATCTGCTCAAAGAGTCTGCCACAAGATTGTGCTCTGTAGGAATGTATATGTCTGAAGAGTTAACATAACTGAAAGCTACTTACCAAGCCTGAAGTGCCATTCTGCAGAGGAGGTAAGATTTCATGCCTCCCTGCTTGTTGATATACCACATCACTGTAGTGTTGTCTGTGTACATCTTCAAGGGGCCTGGAGAGGACATGGGATGAAAAGCCTGAAGGGTCAGAAACAGAGCTCTCATCTCTTTGATGTTGATATGGTCTGACTTCTGATGGGGAGACCAAAGACCTTGAACTTTCAGATAACCAAGAGATGGCTCCCACCCCATGTCAAAGGCATTGGTAAACAGCTCTTGAGAAAGGACTGGACACTGAAAGGGCCAGGATGAGTTGACAGTGAACTATCAAATCCACCACTTGAATTCCTTCTTGACACAGGGAAGGAGAGGTGCACTGAAATTCAGAGGGTGATGATACTGCAGCCAAACTGACTTGAGGTAGCATTGAAGCTTCTGCATATGCAGTCTGGCAAGAGGAAGCATTGGAACAGAAGAGGCCATGGATTGAAGAAACTCTCTAGCTGGCATGGCAGTCAGAGGAAGAAGACACTGAAAGAAGGCTGTTGATGACAATACCTTTGGAGGCAGAAGAGAGGCCAACACTGATTGCCACTGTCTGAATCCTGCTTCTCTTATACACATCATCCTGAGAGAGTCAGGATGGACTTCTAGAAGTTGATAGTAAAACCCAGAAATTGAAGAAGAGAGATGGTGAACTTGCAGATCCTGCAACAATTGACTAGGAGATGATACCTGAAGCAATATGTTGTCTACATAAGGAAGATTTGGAATGCCTTGTAGCTTGCAGAAGGCAATCACAGGAGCTAGGAATTTTATGAATACCCTTGAGGCAGTAGAGAGGCCAAAGGGCAAAGTAGAGAAGTGAAAATGAGAGGAAGACACAGATGACTGTAAAAACTTCCTGAAGAGAGGAGGAATAGGGATATGAAGGTAAGCATCTTTCAGATCCAAGGACACCAGAAAAGCAGATAATAAAAGAGAAAACAGAGTTTGGAGAGTAAGTATCCAAAAGAAGGGATTTTGATAAAGGTGTTGAGCTGGGAGAAATCCAAAATAGATTTCCAAGTGCCCTCCTTTCAAGGAACTAGGAACATCCTGGAATAAAAACTCCTTCCCACTTGGGAAGGGGGATAGGTTAAATGTCCCTTGGTTCAACAGGGACCCTAGAACCTCCAGGAAATGAGGAAGTTGCTTTAGAGGAGGTTGAGAAATCTCTGAAAAAGGAGGAAGGCATTTCTATACCATGAATTAACCCTGACAGATGATAGACAGAACCCAAGTGTCTGAAGTGATGAGACTCCAAGTTGGAAGACAAAGGGAGAGCCAAAGGGACAAAGGAACCTGGCCTAAAGGAAGGTGGGGGAAGTTGTCAAAGAGAAGCAGGCTTATCAGATAAAGGAGGCTTCTGGAGCACTGAAATCTGAGAAGCCTCCCACTCTTCCTGCCCCTAGCGGCCTGTGAACAAATGCAGATCCGGAAGGAAAATTCCCATGGAACTTAAGAATAGGAGAGACAAAAATATGTTTATGGTCTTGCAAGGCTTTGCCTTTATCTTGAAGAGACTTAAACATGTCAGCAGCAGCAGTCCGAAAAAGATGAGTATTATCCAAAGGAGCATCCAAAAATGTGCTGTAATATCCTCAGGAAGATATTGAAGATGAAGCCAAGAACAACACCTCATGATGGACCCAAACACTGCAGCCCTAGAAGAAGCATCAGCAGCATCATAGCTACACTTAGAGTGGTAAGCCACTTGAGAAGCAGAAAAAAAGGTAAGGCAGAGGATTTGCCATCAGAATCAGGGAGGGCAAAGATAACCTGACAAGCCTGACCAATTAAGCCCAAGAGCATACCTGGTCATGTGAGTCTGGTAATTAATAGCCCTAAAGGCCAAAGTAGAAGCAATGTAAGCTTTCTTGCTAATCCTCTCAATTGCCCTACTATCCCTATCAGAAGGCAAAAGTTTGGAAAAGGGCATAAGTTTATAACATTTGCCAGAAGAGACTGACACCACAGTGTGATCAGCAGAAGGACATTTAAATAAAAATAGACAGTACTCAGGAACCTTATAAAACCTATCAGGGTTCTTAGCAGCAGGAGACTGAGAATCAGAACACTTGGAAGCAGCAATGGAAGTATCTAACAAAGCAGCCAACACAGCAGGAACTAAAGATGGTTTAGGAGTATCCACCTGAAGAAACTCGTATTACCTTCTCTGAATATCAGACACTTGAGAAGAATCCCACTTAAAGAATTCTATCATCCTAGCAATTGTGTCCCCAAAAGATAATTCCTCGAAAGGAGACTCAGGGATAACAGACTCCTATTCATCAAAATCATAAGCCAAAGGTGAAGGCATCTGTGAAGAATAGGACAAAGACCCCTCACCAGACGCTGAATCCTCAGCCTAGGAATCTAGTTCCCTAAGTCATTTAGAAGGGACAGAAGTCCAAGGAGAAGCAGGTACTGAATCCCCTTGAAGAGGCTTTATGCCCATTAAGGCAAAGAACAAGCCCTGAGTAAACTCTTGCTTTTCCCTTTGAGGATCCATAGGACAGACTGAAACATGCTTCAGTTTTTGTCTTTTCTTAGAAGGGACATCAGCCCTATCAAATACCGGAGGTTCTGACCCTTGGTGAGATTTGAGAAAAGAACCTGGCACTTCCTCCCTGACCAATATCTGCAGAATCCCCATCTAGGCCCCTCCAAGATAATCATCTGCGATTTCTCAACATCTGGAGCAGATGCCTGCAAAGCCTAAGAGGACATGTGAAAAGACTGTTCCATGCTGGCCTCTGGCAGTGTCATGGCAGAGGAATCCAACGTAAACACAGAATGACCTACAGAGCTATTACCTGTTTCTAGAGGAATGTCCAGTTGAGATTGACAGCTAAAGAATCCGGCCAAGACTTCTTCTTACCTAGTAGGAGTATCTCAGGGTTAAAGGATTCTGCCATGGTACCCTGGAGTAACTGTCTAAGCCATTGTTTTTTAAGATAAATGGCCAGGGAAGACAAATGGTTTCTGAGTGTCTTAGGCAGAAATGCCTTACAGATACAGCAAGAGGTATGATCGTGGAAAGTGCCCAAACAAAAAGGACTCTGTTTTCAATGATCTTTATGGGAAATCTGCCTTCCATAAGGACATTTTCCCTTCTTGGATGGCATGAATTCTAGGAAGTAATATAAAATACAAGATCACAAAAGTAAAATGAAAAAAAAAATCACCCTAATGGGGCACTTATTTGGTGTTGCTAAATATTTAGTACAGAAACAAAGCATTCAAACCAACTGACAAAAATGGCATTCAGACTGGCAGCAAAGGAGGTTCTAGGTAGTTGCGTCTGTACTTCATTTTTATGCCCTATGTTCTGTTTGGGGATCATAAATGTGATGCACAGCACAAACAAGATCCCTTTTAGGCTTTTTTATACAGGCTGAGCATCAAACTGCCAAGGATGGGACATCCCTACTACAAAGAATACTGCAACAGTGATAGAGAAGGACATCTGCAAATCACAGCAAAATGAGTATGTATAATGTTTGAATTGTGCTTCTTAATGAAGTATAAAGTGCCAGAATTGGATTACCACTAAAACTGGCTTTCTCACAGCAATCTCCTTTCTCCAGCTGCCCAAGCTTGCCAGAAGTTGAGGTGACATTATACGACTGGTTCACAGTGGGACCACAACACTGCATGTGTTTTTTGATTTTTTTTTTATTGAGAGCCATTATTATTATCTGGGGCATCTTCTGTTTGACATCTACTTTTCTGAAGTAAAGGTCAATATCAAAAGACTCTAAGTTTGCAAATGAATAAAAGATAGAAGCAGTCACTGAATCCCCAAATGACTTAGCCTTCCAGCAGGAAGGCTTGGCCCAAATAAATAACTGGTCTCAAAATCATGGACTGAAACTAAATGCCAAAAATGCATTATTGTATCCTTTGGGATGTCATATATCCCAGGAAACTACCACTTTAAAAATGATCCCCTGAGCGTTGACCTAGTTGTTTGGGATTTGGGAACTTATATGGACAGTGACCTAACTTTTGACCAATATGTGGTAATTGTAAGAAAGTCCTTCAGTATTGCTTATAAACAAAGGGATGTCATTGTCCCGTTTTACTCAGCCCTCATTAGGACATTTGTTTAATATAATGTCCCCTTTGGCATGTGTCTGTCCAGACACATGCAACAATTAGAATGCCCACAGAGATACCTTACTAAAAGGATGCAAGACCTAAACAACATGTCCTACATGGACTTACTCAAAACTCATCACTATTCTCAGTATCCTATAGACTGCTAAGAGGTGACCTCTGTCTGGCATACAAGGCATGCTTTGACCCAGTACCTGATAGATTAACTGCACATCAGCAAGCCAAATGTCATCAGAAATACTTGGTCTAGGGATCTAAACCTCTTCTGCACCATCAACAGAATGGTTTGCAGGGACAGGTATATTCCTCAGAGGATACTGCTGCTCTGGAACAGACTCCCCATCCACATAAAACAAAGTTGATCCCTGTATTTATTTAAGTGCAACTTGGATCTATGGATGGGAAACAAAACATTTACCACAGAATTGCTTTATCCCATGTATGGGGTCATCTCAGATTATCTATGGTATGATCCCAGTTATTCTCATTAGGGGTCATATATAATTATTGACCATGGGATGGATAAGGCCAGTCTCTAACCAAATGGGATAGGTAAATTTGAGCACAAAAAGGGAAATTGGCTTTGCTTAAAATGGCCCACAAGGGCAGCTATTCTGTTACTTACCTATGAAATTATGAGAGACTGTCTTGGGTTTAAGCACATTAACAAAGAACTGTCTGCGGATATATTTGTAATGGACCATAGAAACCTCAGAAGTTTGAGGACATATGCTAAGAGACAACTGGGCAGAACCTTCTTATTGAAACATGGCTGAAGCCTAAAGGTAAAACATACTGCTGCTTTCTTTTAATTTCTAGGGTTTAGGAAAATCCTACCTGTGCTTTTACTTTTGTTCTTGTCTTAGCCAATATATGTGTTTAAAACTTAGCATGCCAAAACTGTTGAAGTGTTTCTGATTGTTTCCAAATAGAAACATGATACTCCATCTTTACAGTGAGGGACATACTTAATTTTTTATACAATGTAATCCAACATACATGTGAGGCAGAATGGAAATTCTAACTGTATGAAATGGTTACACTAGCTGTGCACAGCAATTCTCTGAATCAACATACTATAGTGGCAGTACTATTAAGGAATACTATATGAAATATCAACACTAGTGGCAGTACTATTAAGGAATACTATATAAAATGTCAATGCTAGTGGCAGTACTATTAAGGAATACTATATGAAATGTCAACGCTAGTGGCAGTACTATTAAGGAATACTATATGAAGTGTCAACGCTAGTGGCAGTACTATTAAGGAATACTATATGAAATGTCAACGCTAGTGGCAGTACTATTAAGGAATACTATATGAAGTGTCAACGCAAGTGGCAGTACTATTAAGGAATACTATATGAAATGTCAATGCTAGTGGCAGTAATATTAAGGAATACTATATGAAATGTCAACGCTAGTGGCAGTACTATTAAGGAATACTATATGAAATGTCAACACTAGTGGCAGTACTATTAAGGAATACTATATGAAATGTCAACACTAGTGGCAGTACTATTAAGGAATACTATATGAAATGTCAACACTAGTGGCAGTACTATTAAGGAATACTATATGAAATGTCAACGCTAGTGTCAGTACTATTAAGGAATACTATATGAAATGTCAACACTAGTGGCAGTACTATTAAGGAATACTATATGAAATGTCAACACTAGTGGCAGTACTATTAAGGAATACTATATGAAATATTAACACTACTGGCAGTACTATTAAGGAATACTATATGAAGTGTCAACGCTAGTGGCAGTACTATTAAGGCATACTATATGAAATGTCAACACTAGTGGCAGTACTATTAAGGAATACTATATGAAATGTCAACACTAGTGGCACTACTATTAAGGAATACTATATGAAATGTCAATGGTAGTGGCACTACTATTAAGGAATACTATATGAAATATCAACACTAGTGGCAGTACTATTAAGGAATACTATATGAAATGTCAACACTAGTGGCAGTACTATTAAGGAATACTATATGAAATGTCAACACTAGTGGCAGTACTATTAAGGAATACTATATGAAATGTCAATAGTAGTGGCACTACTATTAAGGAATACTATATGAAATGTCAACACTAGTGGCAGTACTGTTAAGGAATACTATATGAAATGTCAACACTAGTGGCAGTACTATTAAGGAATACTATATGAAATGTCAATGGTAGTGGCAGTACTATTAAGGAATACTATATGAAATGTCAACGCTAGTGGCAGTACTATTAAGGAATACTATATGAAATGTTAACACTAGTGGCAGTACTATTAAGGAATACTATATGAAATGTCAACACTAGTGGCAGTGCTATTAAGGAATACTATATGAAATGTCAACACTAGTGGCAGTACTATTAAGGAATACTATATGAAATGTCAACACTAGTGGCAGTACTATTAAGGAATACTATATGAAGTGTCAACACTAGTGGCAGTACTATTAAGGAATACTATATAAAATGTCAATGCTAGTGGCAGTACTATTAAGGAATACTATATGAAATGTCAAAGCTAGTGGCAGTACTATTAAGGAATACTATATGAAATGTCAACGCTAGTGGCAGTACTATTAAGGAATACTATATGAAGTGTCAACGCTAGTGGCAGTACTATTAAGGAATACTATATAAAATGTCAACACTAGTGGCAGTACTACTAAGGAATACTATATATAATGTCAACACTAGTGGCAGTACTATTAAGGAAGACTAAGACTATATTAAATGTCAACACACCCGCGGTAGTGGTGCTGCGGTAGCGTTGTCGCCTCACAGTAAGACGTTGTCCCGTTCGATTCTCAGCTAGAGTGTCTTCTGTGTGGAGGCATGCATGAATGGGTGTACCTTTGTTGAGGGTTGTGCATCAGGGCTGGTAACTTGGCACGTAAAAATCCACTACCAAGCATTAGCGGGCAGGAGTTCCACTGTGGCGACCCCTAACTGGGATAAGCTGAAAAGACACAACATATAAAATGTCAACACATCCTTTTGCCTGAAGAGTCATTTCTTTCTTTCTTCACTGGAACAGGAGAGAATTCTCCATGATCTCTGCCTGAGCTTTAAAACAAGTAAAGAATGCAGCACTCCTTAATTAAATGACCAATGATATCACAAGTATAAGACAAATAACAGGGCACTGAAAAGATTTTCATACTTGTAATGCGTCTCAGGGTCCCTTGTCCTGACTTCATCTTCCCACAGGCATAGAAGGTCAGAATGGTACCTCCATACATCACTATAGTGATGCTGGCACTACTCATCAAATGTGGTATGCCAGTGGCATCAGACACCGCCCTGAAAAGATTCAGTAAATCCAGGTAGGCACCAAACGAATTCAAATAATTCCTTTATTCAGAACCACAGAATGATAACACACCCCAGGGGGTCTCCCAGCATCTTGCTTTAATTGCCAAAGGAGTTCTCGGTATTCCAAAGTTGATTCCCAATCACCCCCCCTGGCATCAGGTTCAACTTGTTCCAGTACCATAAATCTCAGTTTTATGTTTGGACAGGTCAGGGAGTGCTTATAAAAAGCATTGGTTTCCTTCTTTTTGTTTATATCGTAAAAATGTTCGTATATCCGCTTACGGAATTCCCTTTCCGTTTTTCCTACATAGAAACTGTTACATGTGGTGCAGAAGCCTAAACAGACCACTCCCTTGCTACCACATGTAAAATGGCCAGCTGGATAGATTTTAAACCTTCTGGATGGAATGGTGATGCTTTTTTCTTCCAAGATGGCATGGCATTGGCTACATGCCCCGCATTTGAACGTACCCTTTCTTGCTGGGTTGATTTTCCTTTTAATGTTCTGCTTTTTTTCAAACATTTCCTTAAGATTGGTACCCCCTTTTCCTTACAAATGAAGGTTGGTCAGGCAATAGCCCCCTAAACTCTTCAAAGAGGGCAAGTACAGGCCAATATTTTCTTATAGATTCCTCCATTTCCCTTGAATGCAAAGAATAGGTGTAGATAAAGCTGTTCTTAAATTCATTGGTAATAACGGGAACAGAACTGGCTGGTATGCCCGTTCCCTTGCCCAAGAGGGGTAGGTAAACAGTTACCCTTTTGGAATTTACCTCCTCGACCAAGCTTTTAAAGAGGTCCAAAGGATAGCCCCTTTCTAGGAACAAACCTTCCAAAAACTTGACTTCTGCCATGTAGTCGTCATGTCCACTACAAATCCTACTTGCCCTGATGAGTTGTCCTTTGACAATGCCTTTTTTCTGGAAAAAAGGATGTGCACTCTCAAAGTGCAGGACAGAGTTGGAGAAAGTGGGTTTTCGATACAGTTTGGATTGAAAACTGTTGTCCAAGTAATTTTTGTATATGGTGACGTCCAAATAATGCAATTGGTCTGGATCGATGGAATGGGTGAACTGCAAAAAATTGGTACTTGCGTTGATGTAGACAAAAAAACTCAAAAGCTCGTCCTCAGACCCTTGCCACAGAATGCAAATATCGTCAAGGTAACATCTATAGAGGAGCAGATGTTGTTCCCAAGGGGGAACCAACACAAACTTGTGCTCCCATACATGAAGCACCACGTTGGCATAAAAGGTGGCACAAGATGCCCCCATTGCTACTCCTTTACTTTGCTTGAAGAGTTCTCCATTGAAAAAGATGAAATTGTTACGTAGTACGATTTCCATGAATTCAGTGACCAAAATGCTTAGTCTGTTGTTCATGTCGGTTTCCTTGGTAAGAAACTCGCCAAACCAATCCAGACCCTCATCATGGGGAATACTTGAAAAGAGATCCTTGATGTCAATAGTCACCAACAACAAGTCAGGAGAAAACTTGGTAGTAGTAAAATCACACAGAAAATGCCAGGAGTCCTTGCATACATGCGTAAGCAGGGGGGTGAATCTCTTGGTCAGACAATCAATAAATTTGCCAATGGGTTCTGTGATTCCTCCTGCCCCTGCCACTATTGGCCTGAATGCTGGCGGATTAGTTCCCTTATGGATTTTGGGGATGCCAAACGAAACCGGTATCCTTGGTTTTTCTACATGTAAATAGTTGTAGAGCTTTTCATTGATGGAATTTTGCAGCAATAGATCGTACAAATGGTAGTTGATCTGCGCTAGAGCAATACTGACTTCATTTCGTGAGACTGTTGAGTATTGCCCATCATTTTGAAGCACTTGTACTATTTTAAGAAAGGATAATTTTGCCATTTATAATTACACGGATTTAGAATTGGATGACTGGGTGTTTGATGTGTTCACTCGTGGCTTGCAATATGTGCCTTCTAGACCTATGAATCTTTCACAGTCCCTTGTTGAGCTAAAACTCTTTACCAGGGGTTTGAATTTAACACACTATTTTAAGGGGCAGCAATTTATGGAGACAGGTCCAAGCCGCAGGAGTGTATTCAACCCCCCACTACACCCACTTATATCTTTTTTTGAGAATTTGGTGGAAAAGGATTTTAGGAAAATTTCTATGGATAGAAAGACTTTATCAACTGGCAACTTTTCCAATGAAGGGTTCAACTTTATCAAACAGTTAAAGGATGAAAATGTGAGGATAATGAAGCCGGACAAAGGCAGAGGGGTAGTGCTGATGTTTGCTGCTGATTATGAGGCTTATATTCATAATATGCTTCAAAATGATGGGCAATACTCAACAGTCTCACGAAATGAAGTCAATATTGCTCTAGCGCAGATCAACTACCATTTGTACGATATATTGCTGCAAAATTCCATCAATGAAAAGCTCTACAACTATTTACATGTAGAAAAACCAAGGATACCGGTTTTGTTTGGCATCCCCAAAATCCATAAGGGAACTAATCCGCCAGCATTCAGGCCAATAGTGGCAGGGGCAGGAGGAATCACAGAACCCATTGGCAAATTTATTGATTGTCTGACCAAGAGATTCACCCCCCTACTTACGCATGTATGCAAGGACTCCTGGCATTTTCTGTGTGATTTTCCTACTACCAAGTTTTCTCCTGACTTGTTGTTGGTGACTATTGACATCAAGGATCTCTTTTCAAGTATTCCCCATGATGAGGGTCTGGATTGGTTTGGCGAGTTTCTTACCAAGGAAACCAACATGAACAACAGACTAAGCAATTTGGTCACTGAATTCATGGAAATCGTACTACGTAACAATTTCATCTTTTTCAATGGAGAACTCTTCAAGCAAAGTAAAGGAGTAGCAATGGGGGCATCTTGTGCCACCTTTTATGCCAACGTGGTGCTTCATGTATGGGAGCACAAGTTTGTGTTGGTTCCCCCTTGGGAACAACATCTGCTCCTCTATAGATGTTACCTCGACGATATTTGCATTCTGTGGCAAGGGTCTGAGGACGAGCTTTTGAGTTTTTTTGTCTACATCAATGCAAGTACCAATTTTTTGCAGTTCACCCATTCCATCGATCCAGACCAATTGCATTATTTGGACGTCACCCTATACAAAAATTACTTGGACAACAGTTTTCAATCCAAACTGTATCGAAAACCCACTTTCTCCAACTCTGTCCTGCACTTTGAGAGTGCACATCCTTTTTTCCAGAAAAAAGGTATCGTCGAAGGACAACTCATCAGGGCAAGTAGGATTTGTAGTGGACATGACGACTACATGGCAGAAGTCAAGTTTTTGGAAGGTTTGTTCCTAGAAAGGGGCTATCCTTTGGACCTCTTTAAAAGCTTGGTCGAGGAGGTAAATTCCAAAAGAGGAACTGTTTACCCACCCCTTTTGGGCAAGGGAACGGGCATACCAGCCAGTTCCGTTCCCGTTATTACCAATGAATTTAAGAACAGCTTTATCTACACCTATTCTTTGCATTCAAGGGAAATGGAGGAATCTATAAGAAAATATTGGCCTGTACTTGCCCTCTTTGAAGAGTTTAGGGGGCTATTGCCTGACCAACCTTCATTTGTAAGGAAAAGGGGTACCAATCTTAAGGAAATGTTTGAAAAAAAGCAGAACATTAAAAGGAAAATCAACCCAGCAAGAAAGGGTACGTTCAAATGCGGGGCATGTAGCCAATGCCATGCCATCTTGGAAGAAAAAAGCATCACCATTCCATCCAGAAGGTTTAAAATCTATCCAGCTGGCCATTTTACATGTGGTAGCAAGGGAGTGGTCTATTTAGGCTTCTGCACCACATGTAACAGTTTCTATGTAGGAAAAACAGAAAGGGAATTCCGTAAGCGGATATACGAACATTTTTACGATATAAACAAAAAGAAGGAAACCAACGTTTTTTATAAGCACTCCCTGACCTGTCCAAACATAAAACTGAGATTTATGGTACTGGAACAAGTTGAACCTGATGCCAGGGGGGGTGATTGGGAATCAACTTTGGAATACCGAGAACTCCTTTGGCAATTAAAGCTAGATGCTGGGAGACCCCCTGGGGTGTGTTTTCATTCTGTGGTTCTGAATAAAGGAATTATTTGAATTCGTTTGGTGCCTACCTGGATTTACTGAATCTGTTTTGGTGAACTTACAACGAACTGTTCCATCTCCTGGCTGTGTGTGCATTTACTTCCTGGTTTGGTTCTTTGCTGTTTAATTGACCACCCTGAAAAGACTGAGAGCCATGCATCCACTTTATACTGGACACCCGCAGAGGAGTCCCCAGGCAGGCATTCCTTATCACTACACTAGGAGCCCAGAAACCATGGTCATTCAACAGGTCACATTCCAGAGAATTATGGTAGCCCTGTTCCTGGTTACACATATTGATGGTGAAAGCATGTGACAAGCAACATTAGGCAGCTACTTAGTGCGATCAGTCATAGTGTCACCATTGTTTAGCACAGAAATTGATAGCACTGCATGATGGTATTAGGATGTACACACTGGAAAGGAAAAGTCTACATGCTTCGTGATGCCTAACTGTAATAGCAGTTTTGTCTTTTTTTATTTCTCTAAATTTTTTGGGTTTCTAATACCATGATGGGAATGGACCCCATTCCTAAGTCAAAGTACGATTAAAGTTCATGAAATTAGTATTGGTTCAATCTTTGATATCAGCCACAAGTGCTCTTTGCAGCACCTGCAATATGCCCAGTAATGACTCCTTCTGCAATTCATATGGAGTTACATGTATTGGTAACATATCTAAATATGATTGTAGACTATTTTTTATAAGACCCGTTGCTCCTACTACTATTGCTCTCATTTCTGCCTGCAAATCCTGATACTTTATGACTTTGTGTCTCTCTGTATGCAAAACACTGTAGTCTCTGGGTGTGGTGATGTCAATGATCAATGCTACTTTTGTCTTCTTTTCATGGACCACTATATCTGGTTTTCTAGCATCTATCTTTTGAACTGTTGGTAATAGTTTCCTGTGTAAGACTCCAAAATATGTTCATATGGCAACTGACCAGTTGCTTCCTGTTCCACTGGTTTCTCCTTACTTTGGATGTCTATTGCTCTGTCCTGCTGTGGTGCTTTCTGAGCTAGATTTTCTACACTGAATCCTTCACTTCATGGGCACTCCATACCCTCAGTTTCTATTTCTTGAACTTCTCCATGACTAATCTTCTTTTCTACTTTTCCTCTTTGTCTTCTTATTTTTTTTTTTTTTGTAAGGTTTTCCATGTCTGGATTCCTTTGCCTGTATTTATCTTCAAATATCTTTGGTTCTGCTCTTTTGTATTGATTAGTTTTGCTTTCTTCTTTGCATAAATATTACACCATATTAAATCTCTTTTTCTTTCCCATGTCCATATTTCTTCTTCAGATGTCTCATGATCTTCCTGTTTCTCCTTACTTTGGAGACTCATTCCATCATGCTGTGATGTAACCTGTGTTAGACCTTCTATGACGAAAGAAGATACTGCCAGCACAGCTAGCTGGAATACTGTAAATAATTATATGCCATTGGTGAACATTGAAATGATTTATATATGATTCTTCTATTACAAATGTATTAGAACTGTATGTAATGTGTATATCAAATTGCTTTTATAGATGTGTGTGTTGAAAAGGTATTTTCAAAGTGCTGTTTGAAATATAACCACAGTGTGACCTACTGAAAGAGAACAGAAATGTACATGCACTATTGTAACTGTTTAAATGTATATATTCAGTCCAGCAAACTTTAGAAAAATACCTGAAATTAAATTACTTTACAGGCTAGGCCATAAAGTTATTATCTGACAGGTTTCAATGCAGCTAGAGACACAAGGTCTGTACTAGGAGGCTTTCTGTATTTTCCTTGGAGTGAACTAATTACTAGTCTTGAAAGCATGAAGGAATGCAATTGTTTTATGACTTCCAGCATTTGCCAAAGATCTGAGGAAAATCCCTTGTCTGTATATTTTTACAGGTGGATGCTAAATGCTGCCAGCTTCTAGCAATGAGGATTTTGGCCTGGGGACTAGAAGTCAGATGACAAGAAGTGATGTCATCCTGCAAGCTGTCCCAGCAGTAATATTTGAGATATTATTTTTAGAAGTCTCTTAGTGAGACCGAGCATTCTGCATTCTATTTTGGACCTGACAACAACAGCAAGAAAAAACATTTACCACATCTGCCTTGCTCTAATTAAGTAAGTTGCTAGGGTATAATAACTCTTTTAAATATAGTCAGGAATATAATGAAAATTAGTTTAGATATTTTTCTTTATCTGTGTATTTAATGCAATGTTATTTTATATATTTCCTGAGGTTTTGAACTCTGATGTCATTGTGAATAAATATTTAGTATTGTCTTGTTCTTTTATTATTTATTATTAAATATATTTAAACCTTTCATTGAGGCTGATCCATGTAGAGATATTTAAGTTCTCAGAGTACTTGCATATTTATTTGGTGACACTGTGTGGGCCACTCCTAATAGCCTTGCTCTTCGTCAAACTACCATTTGTATTAGTATTAATATTGCACAGTAAGATTGGACACCCTTTGTTATGGGCCTTAAAGTAGCTGATAAGAAATGACTAGTGGCAGTGGAAACTACCTTATAGTCTGGGCAGACTGGGGCATAGCAAGCAAACCTGTGCAAACCTTTCCCAGGTGTGTATGTGTGTAAATCAAAGCTCAAAGAGTGTGTGTGTGTCAGCTACTTGGGCAAGGACATGAAGCACTGGTTGGACAAAGAAAGTGCTGGAGGTCTTGGTTTGGTCACTCAGCTGAGAGCTCAACTCCTATAGCTGTGCCAGTGGGGAGTCTTATTGGAGATCTGGAGGAAGAGGGAGAAACCAGCCCCGGACTGACTGGGATCTCTGTGTGCTCTTAAGGGAAATTGCACTTGTTGCAGAGAGCTGCATCTGGAAATACTGTGTGTCTACTTGTCAGCCTCTCAGTGAACATGCCCCACTGTTGCCAGTGGTGTCTATTGAGGCTCCTTAATTAGTGGTTGGCAGTGGTGGGATATCCACATCACACTTGGCTGGTAGTGGTGGGATCACCACATCACATACCTGGATTCAGTTTTGTGGATATTGAACTCCTGTTGCCTGTAAACAGTGGTCACTAAAGAAGGTGTTTGTACTCTCAAGCAGCCACACAGTAGACATTCAGAGTTTCATATCACAATAGTTTTATCTGTTTTTTGTTAGCTTAGTCAGGGAGAGCAGGTAAGGATGTCAGCAGATGATTATGGCAAGCTGACAAGGAGCCATTTGGCTGAGTTGTGCCAAGCCAAAGGATTGGTACATGCCAACCTGACTAAAGCAGAACTGATTGCAGCCTTAGTCACAGCTGCATCACAGATCAGCAACCAAGAGGACAACCAGACTGGCCTTGGGGATGTACAACTCTCAAAAAATGGACAGTCCAACTTTGCCTCAGAGGACTTCAAAATTAGTCTAGAGTTAAAGAGATGTGAACTGGTATCAGCAGAGAGACTGTGGTTTTTGGAGGCTGAAGAAAAGGAGAAACAGATGGCATTAGAATCAGCAGAGAGACTGAGACATCTGGAAGCCAAAGAAAATGACAATATGTAGCATTTGGAGGCTGAAGAAAATGAGAGACTGAGATGTTTGGAGGCAGAGGTAGCATGAAAAGGATATGCTGACTCCTCACCAGGGTCATGGAAATAACAGTGAATGTACAGAGGGTCATCATTTTGATTGTTTTATTCATATGTTTGAAAGGGTATGTAAACAGTATAATGTTGACCAAAGGCTATGTGTACACTTCCCGACCCCCTTACCCCATGGTAAAGCTGTAACTTCTAAATTGTCTAATAATGATTGCTTAAAATATAATACAGTTAAAAATTGTTTGAGTGTTTTAAGTTAACACCAGAAGCTTATAGAAAAAAGTTTCATTAGCATAAATGCAAGGCAGATGAAAGTGTGTGTGATTATATTGCTGAGTTAAGCACTTATTTTCATAGGTGGGTGAGTGGGTGTCAGGTCACCAGTTTTGAAGGGCTGTCAAACCTTTTGGTAAGGGAACAAGCCCTTAGCACTTTGCCTGAGGACATGATAATTTGGTTGGCAGATTGGGAATGCAATATCACAGATGAGCTGGGGAAAAAGGAGACCTATACCTAGAAAGCAGGGCAGTGGTGCACATGGGTCTAGGGGAACCCATGGTGGGCAGCCTAAATCTCCCCAATAGAGTCTGCCAGTAACAGGGGAAGCCACAAGTTTGGGTACTTGGCCAGGATCAAGGGTTAAATGTTTTAAATGTAACCAGTGGGGCCATGTAGCATATAGATGTCCGTAGAGGCAAGGTGGGGAACATAAGGTGGGGGAGCCAGCAAGTGGGAATGGCAGAATACCAGCAGTAAGTTGTCTGGAGACAACAAGGGCACCAAACTACACCAGAGCCTATATCCTATCTTAGTAGATGGGAAATAGGTGACTGCTAAGAGAGACACAACCTCTGACTTATCCATTGTGAAGCCTGGAATGGTTAAAGAGGAGCACTACTTGCTTGGGCAGTCTAATCCAGTCAGACCTTTAGGAGGGACCCCATTTCAAATACCTTTGGCTAGGGTTCGCCTTGACTGGGAGGATGGAAAGGATTCAAGCAAGTGGGTGCCTTTGAGGATATTCCTGCAGATGTCCTGATAGAGAATGACTTTGATAATGCAGTACCTTGTGTGCATGGAGTTACATGCAGTCAGACTTGGAGACTAGTATGTGGGTCTGGTAGCCTGGGGGGGCCCGGACAGACCACACACTTGAAGCCAGGACTGGTGATGTGGTTACTTCAGGGAGGGAGCTACCCTGTAGCTGTGAGACTGAAGGTGAACCACAGCTGCTGGTGGGTACTGATGTTCCCTTGGACAGAGTGACTGCAAGGGCAGAGTGAGTACTAATACCCAGGCTGACAGTGAGGCATCGCTGTCAGAGGATACCAGACTTCCTGTGGAAAGGGACCTGGGAAGGGTTACAAAGAGATAGTTGAGACAGGCTCAGCTCTCAGACCCTACATTACAAGGCTTGAGGGAGGTAGCCAGGGGGGTGGTTGATTCTGAGAGAAAGGGGGAATCTGTATACTGGAACAAAGGGTTACTGTATAGAGAATGGACACCTGAGGGAGGGCTAGAGGGTGAGGTAATACAGCAGTTTGTATTGCCCAGAGCCTACCATCTGGTACTTCTAGTGATAGCCCATGACACTCCCTTTGCAGGTCATATGAGCATAAAGCACACCAATAGACATATTATGCAGAACTTTTATTTGCCTGGGATTTCCAGGGATGTAACAGTGTACTGCAGCACCTGTGAGCAGTGCCAAAAGGTAGGCAAGGCAGAAGACAAGGTAAAAGATCCTTTCATGCCTTTGGCTGTGATTGAGGAGCCATTTCAGAGGGTAGCTATGGATACTGTGGGGCCTCTGAGTACCCCAAGTTCCACAGGGAAGAAGTATATCCTAGTGGTAGTCAATTATGCTACCAGATACCCTGAGGCAGTGGCCCTGTCCTCCATTGAGGCAGGAAAGGTGGCAAATGCTTTGTTACAGATTTTCAGCAGGGTAGGTTTCCCAAAAGAAATACTGACTGACAGAGGTGCCAGTTTCATGTCAGACCTGCTGGCTTGTCTTTGGAAGCAATGTGTGGTGAAGCACCCAAAGACTACCCCTACCATCCCCAGACCAATGGTCTTGTGGAAAGGTTAAACTCTACACTAAAGACCATGCTGCAGGCATTTGCAGACCAGCTTAAGAGGGTGTGGGACAAATATTTGCCCCATCTGTCATTTGCTTACATAGATGTGCCCCAGGAATCCACAGGTTTTTCACCCTTTGAGTTGTTGTATGGGTAAAGGGTGGGGGACCTCTAGATTTGATTTGTGATGAGTGGGAGGGTGAGTGTGAATCCCACAAGGAGTCTGTTGTGGCCTATGTCCTAAACCTCATGAAAAGACTCAGGGAACTCATGGGCTTGGCTCAGGAGAACCTGACAGAAGCCCGACAGCAGAAAAAGGTCTGCTATTACAGGAATGCTTGAGCTAGAGTGTATGCTGTGGGGCAGCAGGTTATGGTTCTCATTCCTGTCAGGCACATCACCCTGTATGCAGGTTGGGATGGACCACTCAAAGTGGTAAGGAAGGTCAGTGATTTTAACTACATGGTAGAACTGCTAGGCAGGAGGCAGCGGCACAAACTATACCATGCTAACATGATGAAACTTTACCATGATAGGGAAACCCTGGTGCTAAGTATTTGCAGTAGAAGGCAGGAGGCTGAGGGGGATCTATGGCTACAGGGAGCCAGCCAGCAAAATCCCAAGTTACTGTGACAGGGCCTAGGGTTGCAGGCACATTATATGACAATGCAGCACTGTACTGGGGTCAGCAATTCAAAGGCTACTGGGATCTCAAAACAGGGTACATGATAATGTATTCCCAGATAGGCTTATCCCTCTCAAGCAACATGTCTCAAGGGTTACTTAAAAACTAGCTTGAGTATTCGAAGGGGGGAAGAAGTGTGATAAAGGCAGATACTTCCAGCAGAGCTAGCTGGAATTTTGTAAATAATTACATCTCATTGGTGAATATTGAGATGATTTATACAAGATGCTTGTGTTACAAATGTATTAGAACTGTATGTCACATGTATATCAAACTGCTTGTACAGAAGTGTGTGTTGAAAAGGTATTTGCAAAGTGCTGTTTGAAATGTAACCAAAGTGTGCCCTACTGGAAGGGAACAGAAATGTACATGCACTATTGTAACTGTTTAAATGTATATATTTTAACAGTGGAAACTGGAATACAGGAGGTTAGCCTCAGTCCAGCAAACTCTAGAAAAATATCTGAAATTAAATTATTTTGTAGGCTAGGCCATAAAGTTATTATCTTTATTGGAAAAGCTCACCCAGACTCTGCCACAGCTTGCTGTGAGGGAAAGGTTAGTTTGATTTTTATTTCTTGTATTTTGTATTATTTTATTGCCTTTTTCTATTTTGTATATTGTGATTTGTTTTCTTTACACCGTGTTTTACTTGTGTTTGGCTTTTAACTGCATATTAAAACTTAAAAAGAGACCACAGCACTGTCTCTTGTGAGTCAGACAGACATTAAAACAGGTCAGTTAAGGAGTCACATATAAGTTAGAACAGGTCAGTTAAGGTTATTTATCTGTGAACTGAGGGGGTGGAGCTAGAAGCTAAACCTTCTATTTAAAGGGTAAAATAAAACATTTCAGAGCTTTACTGGAAAGGCTTGCACAGACTCTGCCACAGCTTGCTGTGAGGGAAAGGTTAGTTTGCTTTTTATTTATTGTATTTTATATTACTTTATTGCCTTTTCTATTTTGTATACTGTAATTTTTCTTTACACTGTAAAAAGAGCACAGCTCTGTCTCTTGTGAGTCAGTCAGAATTTTTTCTACCCAACCACCCTATTACTGTTGTGTTCTTAAACACCCCTGTCTTTCTAGTTGCCTGCCCCTTATGTTAATTTGACCATATATCTTGTTCCCTCTCTCCTTTCACTGGCTGGTGTGAGTAAGCACAAGATTGTCATTTTGTGAAATCACTTCCCTTCAACTATTTAAATTTATTGGCCATCCTACTGTTTTCCATAGTACCAGAAATTAAAAGTGCTCACCCCCTTTCAATCTATTTTGCTATTTTAAAACTAGTGGCTCTCCACTAAAATGTAAATTTTTAGACAGCTAAATCTTAAGTTACCCGCTTTCATATCTAACTGCTTAGTGCATACTGCAGTGTTTAGGATAAACCTTTTTTTCCTCATTTTACCTTTAAGCATCTATTGCAAGACCACCAGTTATTGCAGACCCCACATTCTGCCTCTGAGTAGCCATCTTGGGATTAGTGCTGCTGCTTTCTCCTGGTGAGAGAGAGCGTAGAGGGACATTATTTCCTGGAGACTGCTGATCACCAGAAAGCCTAATAAGTGCTTTATAGGTGACAGCTTGAAATCTGTGCTTATATTCTGATCCTGGTGAGAGAAGCAGCAGAGCACATTGATTCCTTACTGCTTCTGGTTGGAGAGTGAGTGTCTGTGCTTAACATACCTGATCGGTCTAGTTGCTATTCGAGGCATCTACCAGAAAAAGGCTACAAGCCTACATACCCTTGCATCATCCATGACAAGACTGCAGATCATCAAACAGGCTGTGACCTGCTTCTCTTCTTGGAATTGGTGCTAACATTTTATTTCTGGTGAGAGAAGAAAAAGAGCATTGTATCCCAAAACAGTGAAGCTGTGGTGAGACCAACATTAGTAGTAGCCAGGCAGTAGCCATTCATTCGACTCCCCTCTTTTAATCATTCTTGACAAGCTAATTCTTTGTTTTCAGTAAGTACTGCTTGATTTCTTTCTAATTTCAGAATATCTGCCTAAATACTTCATACTTAAATTTTCAGGGTCTACATATTAATTTCTCCTCAAGTGTTTGGCAGTGCTCTGTACAAACTCAGACACCTTGAATGACATTTTTCCTTAAAAGCACAGTTGATATTTCTCCAGTATCTAGTTACACACAAGACAACTAGTTTGCAGTGACAAGCGCTGTCCACATAGTTGCAAACCAGGTATTCCTGACAGTGACTGATATTCTTACTCCAACTGTCTAATCAATAAAAAGGGTCTGTTGCCATGGACATGAACTTTCCTACTGTTTCTGTTACTGGCTTGGAGGACATGGGCATTCTGAGGCAATGTAGAAATTGCCTCATGTTTACTGACAACCAGTTAATTCTCAATCAAACTGATATGGTATGTGAGAGATGTAGTTATACGTCACTGGAGGCAAAGCTCACTTAAAAGTATTCCTAATGTCAGTAAGGTTGTCAGTAGTACACTTGCTGTACCCATCACGCACAATTCAAAGCAGACATATAGAATCACATTTGCTGAGGTACTTACATGTAACCTTCCTAAACCACAAAGACCTCCTAGATGAAGTGCACATAACAAATACCCTCAGCAGCCCCAAATGTGTTCTTTCAAAACAATACCCATATCAACACATAGAGCTACATCTCATGGAGCCTCTACTTCTAAGCCCATAAGGCAAGTCACCACACAATCCAACAGTCTAGTCATTAGAGACTCCATTGTGAGACACACTGATGTCCCTCTCACCAGGCTGTGTAAGAAGAAAGTTACGGTCAGTTGCTTATCAGGGGCTAGGATCCGCCACATTATGCATGGCACTCAGGTCATTGAACCACAATTACCAATATGACTCAGTCATAGTCCATGTGGGAGTAAATAACCTGAGATGCACCTCCCTAGACTATACGAAGAGAGACATCATGGAGCTCTCAGAATACATGTCTCAGGCTGGTATGAGCCTAGCATTGAGCAGCATTTTACCTTATTCATGAATGATGCCACGATATGAACAAATGATGATTGACTTTAATAATTGGCTTAGTTTCTGGTGTCATTCTAAGGGGGGGCAATATTTGTCAGCATGGACGGTGATGGTCAACAGACCATGCTGCTTTGCCAGGGATGGTCTACACCTCTCCCCTCAAGGCTTTTGAATATTAGCTAAAACATTGTCTTCCCCACTGTGCCTTTTTTAGGTAATGCCAAACTGAAAGTACCTCTGGCATAGCAAATCAAAGCCAAGAAAATCTAAATGTATTACTGCTCAATGTTTGGAGTCTAAACAAAACAACTACACTCCTTAGAAGCTTTCTTTACACTAGAGAATGCTGATGTCTGTGCGGTCACTGAGACATGGTTTAAAGCCGCAGAGAGCACACCAGCAGTGCAAGGTTATAATGAGTTCCACACATTTAGGCCAGTTACTTCACAGGCAGGGACTGAAGGTGGAGGTGTCTCTATTTACATCAAACATAAATATACTTCAAAGCTGGTCAAACAGGACAATGCACTTGAGCTGCTCCATGTTCAAATCACCACAGTACCACTTCCTTGCAAGCTATAGGTCCCCCTCTATGACCCAGGAAACCCATACCATGTATTTAAACTTATTAGAAACACTAACCATCCAACCCAACACCATATTCATGGGTGACTTTAATTGCCCCACTATTAACTGGAATCCTATACAACACCAAATGCACATGCACAGAGATTCCTGGATTTTGTAAACACACACTCCCTGGACCAGATAGTCAATACACCAACCAGGGATGCAACCATACTGGATCTAGTCCTCACTAATATGGGACTCTGCTGCACATCCCCTACTGTAATACCTTCCCTCATAAGGTCAGACCACAAAATGGTCTCCTTTGAAGTAAAAATAAAACCTGGACCCCCAGCTAAACCTGGAATATTCAGGAACTATTCTAAGGCTTACCTCCAGCTTTTAAGTGAGAACCTGGCAAAATTTTAAGCTCCCATAAACCTAGAGAACACTTCTGCCTATGCAGAACTGTTCGCAGAAGCCCTGTACAAGCACGTTAAAAGCTGCATAGAGGCAGCTGTACTCACCAGGAAGAAGTACAGAACTAACTCAAAAAACAAACCACCCTGGTGGAATCACAAAATCAATAATCTGTATAACAGGAGGAAGAAAATCATGGCAAAAAATTAGGAGGTGCAGCACCCACAGGATAAAAGCACTCTCATCAAACTAAACAAACAACTAAGAGGGCAAATAAAGTCTATCAAAGCCAAATTTGAGGCACTTTTGGCCTCCCGGGCCAAAAACAACCACAAAGCATTCTTTAGCTATGTCCACAACCTTAAAGGCAATACACAATTGTGTGCAGAGCTCATTGTAAATGGAGCCACCTATACTGAGCCAGAAGATATAGCAAACCTCCTGGCTGATAAATTCAGCTCCAACTTTACTCCTCCCTCCCCCCTCAACCTTTCCTCAGGAAATATCATCAAATATAACTCCCCCTAGTATCACTAGGAAACAGGTCCTTAATACTCTCTCTAAGACCAAGAACACTGCATCAATGGGCCCAGACAATATCCCAGGATGCCTTCTAAATAGCATGAAACATGACCTATCAAAGCCTCTGGAATTACTATTTAACTGTAGCCTCCAAACAGGCTTCGTGCCTCATGAATGGAGAAAGGCAACAGTCAACCCTCTGCACAAATGTGGGCCATCTACAGACCCTGGAAACTACAGACTCATAAGTCTTATATGTAAAGCCATGGAAAGAATTATCATAGATATGATCAGCAGAGATATAGTAAACCTCCAGACACTGGACCCGACCCAGTTGGCTTTTATCAAGGGCAGATCATGCATACTCAACCTGGTGGACTTCTTTGAGAAGGTCACCAAAGCAATAGATGAGGGCAAAATTGTTCACACTGCCGACCTTGACCTGGCAAAGGCATTTGACACAATACCCCACTCAGGCATTGTTGACAAACTCAAGAAGGTACAAACCCATATGCCAGCCAGTGGATAGCCAACTGGCTCACAGACAGGACCCAGGAAGTTAGAATTGGGGAGTCCACCTCTACAAAGAGGCCAGTCACAAGTGGAGGCCCTCAGGGATCAGTCCTTGGATCGCTCCTTTTTGGCATTTACTTCTCAGAAGTCAAGGCCAATGTCAGTGGTCCCTAGCTGACTACATTTGCAGATGATTGCAAATTAGGAGCTGTCATTGAATCTCACACTGACACAAATGTTCTACAGGAGGGGCTGACACAGACAAACAACTGGAGTCAGAACCATGGACTAAAACTAAATGCCAATAAATGCACAATAGTATCCTTTGGGAAGTCCATCCATCCCTGGCAACAATCATATTGACAACGTACCCTTAGAGCTGACCCAGTACTCAGGGATTTAGGGACACACATAGATAGTAATCTAGCCTTTGATCATCACATGTCTACAGTGGTGAGAGAATCATTCTATGTTGCACGACTTATAAACAAAGGTATGACATCTAAGTCCGAGGAAGTCATTGTTCCACTGTATTCGGCATTCATCAGACCTATCATTGAGTACAATGCCCTCTTTGGTATGTACCTAACTAGGCATAGCCAACAATTGGAACTTCCACAGATGTACCTTACTAAAAGAATACAGGGCATAAGTAATATGTCCTATGCAGACCACCTCAAGGCCCTATCCCTGTATTCTGTCTCCTACAGGCTTTTGAGGGGAGATCTATGCCTGGCATACAGGGCATTGTCAGATCTGAATCTGGTGGACCTCCTGCATATCCACAAAACAAACAGCACCAGAATTACCCGTTCTAAAGACTTATACCTTGCCTGTGATATAAATAGGACCTGCTGGGGAGACAGGTATGTATCCCAGAGACTACCCTGTCTATGGAACAGGCTCCCTATCCATGTGAAGTAGAGTTCCTCCCTAACCCAATTCAAGTGCAACTTCAACAATGGGATGGGAAACCAGAAATGCCTCCCTGATTTGGCACCTATGTCTCTAATGGTCACAAGTAACCTGCAAATGGTTCATCTCCTAGGCCTATGCTTACACTAATCAAGGGTAGCAGAACTTATCAAAGATTTAGGATGCATGGCTAGGCTTAAAAGGGCCCTTGTGGTCATTAGCCTAGTAAACACCTATGAACTTATAATCTGACAGGTTTCAATGCAGCTAGAGACATAAGGTCTGTACTAGGAGGCTTTTTGTATTGTCCTTGGAGTGAACTAATTACTACTCTTGAAAGCATGAAGGAATGCAGTTGTTTTTATGACTTCCAGCATATGTCAAAGATCTGAGGAAAAGTCCTTGTTCATAGGTTTATAGGTAAGTACTAGGCTATTGGCCCTAGGGCCTATATAAGCTTATCCAAAAAGGTACCTTGGCTTTCAGCACCCAAGAAAATTATTTTTCTGTGCCCCTGTCGAGCAGAGCCACAGAGGTGATCCCCGAGGTGAATTTCCTATTTCCTATCCAATCATCAAGATTTTTCTTGAAGAGTGCTAATGAGGAGCTTTGTTTGATATAGATAGGTAGCTTGTTCCAGAATATGGTAAGTCTCTGAGACAGGACTCTATCCCTCCAGCATGTTCTGTTTATTGTGGTGACAAGGTTTACTACCTAGAGGATGTAGCCTGGAGGTATTGGGATTTCTTTAAGTGGAGCATGTCCAACAGCTCTGGGTTTGACATAGCTTTGTATGTTAGGCAGAGATCACCTCTAAGTAGGCAATAGCGATGAAGTAAAGCTGGAGTTGTTTGAGACAGTCTGCATAGGGTATCTGTTTGAGGCCGGTAATCCTCTTTGTGAGGTATTTCTGCGGCATTTTCAGTTGTTGTAGATGTCTTGTGAGGTACATACTAAAAGGGGAATTGTACTCTATAATGGGTCTAATGAGTGATGAGTAGAGGGGAACAATGACCTCTTTTTTCCTGAATGATAAACCTTTTGTGATGAGGTGTGCCACGTAGAAGGATTTCCTGACTACTGTGGCAATGTGATTATCAAAGGAGAGACTACTGTCCACATGTGTCCCAAGGTCTCTTATGACACTTTCGGTGTTAAGTAGATTACCACCTATGTGGTAGCTCATGGGTATAGAGTTTTTACCAAAGGGAATGACAATGCACCTTTTGGCATTGAGCTTAAGGCCATGGCTTTGACACCAGGCATCTGTCACAGTGAAGCCCTTTTGTAGGATGTCCACATCATTAGGAGTTTCGATTATGGCTCCTAGTTTGCAGTCATCTGTGAACTTCATTAGCCAAAGACCTTCTGTGTTAGCCTGTACTTCAGAAAAGTAGATACCAAACAGGAGAGGACCCAGGACTGAACTTTGTGGTACTCCACTTGTCACTGGTCTGAAGTCGGATTTGGAGTCTGCTGCTTTCACAGTGTGGGTTCTGTCAGTGAGCCAGTTGGCAATCCATCTTGTGACATAGGGATTTATACCTAGTTTAGTGAGTTTATCTATAATTCCATAGTGGGTGATGGTGTCAAAAACCTTGGTGAGATCTAGATAGGCTGTGTGAACCACCTTACCCTCATCTACGGCTTTGGTGACTGCTTCAAAGAAGTCTATCAGGTTTAGGAGGCATGATCTGCCTTTTACAGACCTGAACTGGGTGGGGTCCAAAGTTTGGAGATTACCAATGTCTTTGTTTATAAGTTCCATGACGATACGTTCCATGGCCTTGCAGACCAGGCTCATTAGGCTAATGGGGCGGTAGTTCCCAGGGTCTGTGGTGGCTCCCCCTTTGTGGTGTGGGATAACCATCACTGTGCGCCATTCAGTGGGCACAAATCCTGAGGTGAGGTTATGACTGAACATGGTGCTTAGGTGGGGGTGCCAGTTCATTCTATACTTTGTGTATAACGCAGCCTGGGATGTTGTCAGGTCCCATGGATGCTGTGTGTTTGGCTTTGGAGAGTGTGATTTTTACATGTGCAGCCATGATTACAGGAACTTTTCATTCTTCCAGTATAGAAATGGGCCCTTTAGGGGGTGAGAGGGAGGTAAAGTTAGCACTGAACCTATCTGCCAGGAAGTTGGCAATATCAGTTGGTTCTGCATATTTAGTGCCATTGTGCTGTAACTCAGAGCAGATCTGAGTGTTGCCATTGAGATTAATGACATAGCTATAGAATGCTTTGTGGTTGTCTTTAGAATCAGTGGCGATTTTGTTTTCATAACTAGTTTTGGAGGATTTTATGAGGGATCTCAGTTTCTTACTGAAGCTGACCATGGAGTTCCTCCAATCATGGGATTTTACTCTTTTTTGCAACAGTTTCTTTCTTCTGTTGTAGAGTTTGTTATGGCAGGGGACCACCAGATTGGCTTCCTTTTGGAGGATAGCATCTTGGTTCTGTTAGGGATAGCATGATCAAGGCACTCGTGTAAGTGCTTATAAAGTGCATTTGTGTAGGATTCAGCAGTTGTACCTCTATTGTCCATCTGCATGGGTATCGTGAAGTTTGCCACTTCTGTCTTAAGAAGTGTGAAGTTGGCTTTGGAGACATTTTTTACGGTGATTTCCCTAATGGGGGTGGGGGCAGGATGTGGATATCTAGGGTGATTAACTTATAGTTGGTATCTGTATATTTTACAGGTAGATGCTAAATGCTGCCAACTTCTAGCAATGGGTGTTTTGGCCTTTGAACTAGAAGTTAGATGACAAGAAGTGATGTCATCCTGCAAGCTATTCCAGCAGTAATAGTTCTTACCTCCAGCTTTTAAGTGAGAACCTGGCAAAATTTTAAGTCCCATAAACTGGGGTAGAGAACACCTCTGCCTATGCAGAACTGAGGTTCCTCGCAGCCTGCAAGTGCTAAAAAGCCGCAGAGAGCCAAAATGCCCAGGGAAGAAGTACATAAACGAATCAAACACCTGTGAATCACACAAAATCAATAATCTTAAGCAACAGGAGTGCAAAATCATGGGTAAAAATTGGAGGTGCAGCACCTGTAGATAAAAAGCACTCTCATCAAACTAAAACAAACAAACTAGAAATGAAGCCCATCAAAGCCAAATTTGAGGCACTTTGGCCTCCCGGCCAAAACAAATCCACAAAGTATCTTTTAGCTTAAGTGTCCACAACCTTAAAGGTAATACAACAGTGCAGAGCCACACAGCTTGAGCTATCCTATGTCGGCTCTCAGAAGATATAGAAGCAAAACCTCCTGGCTGATAAATTCAGAAATTCTAACTTACCTCCCTCCCCTCAGTAACCTTTCCTGCAAAATATCATCAAATATAACCCCTTAGTATCAACAACAGGAAACAGGTCCTTAATACTCTAAGACCAAACACGTAATCAATGGGTCTAGACAATATCCCAGGATGCCTTCTAAATAGCCAAAAAATATAATCTACCAGTGCCTCTGAATTACTATATTAACCGTGTACCCTAAAAACAGGCTTCGGGTGGCCTCATGAAATGGAGAGAAAGGCAAATAGTCAACCCTCTGCACAAATGTGGGCCATCTTACAGACCCTGGTAGAAACCATAGACTCATAAGTCTTATATGTAAAGCCTTCATGGAAAGGAATAATGATATATATAGAAACCGCAGATGAACGGACCCACCCAGCTCAGTTTTTATCATAAGTAGATCATGCAGCTACCTTTCCAAACCAGTGAATTCTATAAATGCCAAGATGAGGCAAAATTGTTCACACTGCCCAACTTGACCTGCAAAGGCATTTGACACAATACCCCACTCAGGCATTGTTGTTGACAAACTCAAGAAGGTACAAAACCCATATGCCAGCCACAGTGGATAGCCAACCGGGTCTCAGACAGGACCCAGGGAAGTTAGAATTGGGGAGTCCACCTCTACAAAGAGGCTACAAGGTCACAAGGAGGTCCTCGGGATCAGTCCTTGATCGCCTCTTTTGGCATTTACTTCCTCGTGTGTCGCTGCCAAATGTCAGTGGTCCTTAGCTGGCCGTACCGTGCATGAATTGCAAATTAGAGCTGTCAACTCACCATACAAATGTCTCTACAGGAGGGGCTGACACAGACAAACAACTGGAGTTGTGAACTAGCGGACCAAGTCCTGCCAATAAATTAACCCAACTTAATTGTACATGTTTACACTGTTTCTGACCACACGTCTTCAAAGGCAGGAGACCCACCCAAGCTGTAACGACTTCTCCTATAAACAGTTGTATGATTATCTGTTCGAGGAAGTCATTGTTCCACCAGGAGCTCGGTGATTCATCAGACCTATCATTGAGTACAATGCCCCTCTTTGGTATAAAATTCCAACTAGTGGTTAGTCAACAATTGAACTTCCACAGATGGTAGAC
Source organism: Protopterus annectens (assembly GCF_019279795.1). Classification (NCBI taxonomy): domain Eukaryota; kingdom Metazoa; phylum Chordata; order Ceratodontiformes; family Protopteridae; genus Protopterus; species Protopterus annectens. The sequence continues at coordinate 858,789,761 of NC_056746.1, read as the reverse complement.
CCTTTAATGTTGAATGGTGCATGGCCATGTCCCATGCAGACCACCTCAAGGCCCCATCCCTGTATTCCTGTTCCTGGTTTCATGAGGGAGACCAAGTCTGGCATACAGGGTATTGTCAGATCTGAAACTTGGTGGACCTCCTGCATATATCCACAAACAAACAGCACCAGAATTACCCCGCCTGCACTTATACCTTGCCTGTGATGGCAAATAGTGGACCCCATGGTATGTATCCGGTAGGGATCACCGTCTGGTGGAATAGGCTCCCCTCTATCCATGTGGCAGAGTTCCTCCCTAACCCACCCAAGTGCAACTTCAACAATGGGATGGGAAACCAGAAATGCCCTGATTTGGCACCCCGTAATGGTCACGCGAAGTCTCGCAAAATGGAACGAACTCCCAGCCCGCGCTTAAGCACTAACGCGTAGCAGAACTTCTATCAAAGATTTAGGATGCATGGTTTAGCCTGCGCCCCGCAGCCCCATGCAAGAGCCCAAACACCTATGAACTTCTATAACTGTATAGGCTCTGCCAGACATAAGGTCTGTACTCAGGAGGCTTTTGTACGTCCTTGGAGGAATCCATAATTACTACCTTGGAAAGCAATGGGGAATGTGCAGTTGTTTTGCCACTCCAAGTGATGCGCCCAAAGACCCAGGAAAAGTCCTTGTCTGTGGCTCGGTATGGTGCGTTTGGTAGCTATTGGCCCTAGGGCCTATATATATGTTTAACCAAAAAGGTACCTTGGCTTTCAGCACCAAGAATTATTTTTCGTGCCCCCAACCGAAAGCAGGTATTTCAGAAAGGGAACTCCCCAGGTGAATTTCCTATTTCCTCAGTCCACCCACGTAAGATTTTTCGAAGAGTGCTAATAGAGGGAGCTTTGTTTGATATAGATAGGTAGCTTGTTCCAGAATATGGTAAGTCTCTACAGGACTCGCATCCCTGCAACTCATTTTATTGTGCGACAAGGTTTAATACCTAGAGGATGTAGCCTGGAGGTATTGGGATTTCTTTTGTATGGAGTACGTCCACAGCCTGCCTGAAGAAATAGGTATATGGTAGCAGAGATCACCTCTAAGTAGGTACAAGCGAAGAAGCGCAAAGCTGGCTGTTTGAGATAGTCTGCATATAGGGTATTCTCCGTTTGAGGCCGGTAATCCTGTGAGTGCATTTCTGGGCGTATTTCTGCGCCCCGTGAGTTATTTCAAAAGGGAACAAAATTAAGAAGGTCTAATGGAGTGATGAGTAGAGTGTAACAAATGCACCCTTTTCCGAATGATAAACCTTTTGTGATGGTGTGCCACGAGCGATTTCCTGGACTACTGTGGTAAATGTGGATTATCAAAGGGAGGGTGATCTCAACCGTGTCCGCGGTCTTCGCAGACATTGTGGATGCCCGGTGCCTATGGTGAGAGCTTTACGAAGTGGAATGTTCGCACCTTTTTGCATTGAGTTTAAGGCTATGGTTTCGAATGCCCAAAATGGAAGTTCTTTGTAGGATGTCCAATACCATTAGGAGTTTCTTGATTATGGCTCCTAGTTTGTAGTCATCTGTGGAACTTCAATAATGAATTCGTGCTAGCCGTACTCTGCAAAAGTAATGTCAGGGAGAATCTGCACGAACCCAGGTACCTTGCTCTTTGTCAATATCGAAGCCGGATTTGGAGTCTTGCTGTTTACAGTGTGGTTCTGTTTGCTATAAGCCAAAGCTGGCACCCAGCCTGCATATGGGGATTTCAAGTACCTGCCAGGAGCCATCTGGCACCTATAGTGAGGAACAAACCTGGTATCTCACCCACCAGCCCAAGCCAGAGCCTGCTTCAAAGAAGTCATCAGGCTTAGAGGCAAGCTGACTGCCTTTAGAATTCTGAAACCCAGTGGGCCCAAAGCCTGAAGGATTACCAACACCCTCAGTTTACAAGTTCCCATCACATGTCTCATGTATTCTCAAAACGTGTTCATTAGGGCTGGGCAAGCGTAGTCTCTTGCACCGTGGGTGGCCCCTGTGGGATGTCCACTCCACCAAGCCACCAGTGGGCATACAAATCCTGAGGGGTAGGAGAAGCAGGACTGAACATGGTGCTTAGGTGGGGGTGCCAGTTCATTCTATACTTTGTGTATAACGAGCCTGGGATGTTGCTTCTGTGGTCCGCATGGATGCTGTGTGTTTATTTTGAGAGGTGTGTGATTTTTGTATATGCAGCTTTATTTCATGGTAGTCCCTACCTTCTTCCAAAGAAATGGCCCCTTTAGGGGTGAGGTAAAGCGCAACCTGTCTCTCAGTGGGCAAGGCAAATACCAGTTGGTTCTGTAAGGCTGAAAGCACAGCTCCATGACTGAGCATGCCATTGAGATTAAGTACAGCTTGTAAATGCTTCTTTGTGGGTTGTCTTTAGAATCAGTGGCGATTTCGTTTTCATAACTAGTTTTGGAGGATTTTACAGTGGATCTCAGTTTCTTACTTAGCCACCGGAGTTCTCCAATCAAGTGGATTTACCTCTTTTTCTTCTCTGTTGTTTGTTATGGGCGGTGTAAATGCCTCAGATTGGCTTCCTTTTTGGAGAGGCACCACCTGCTGGTATTGGGGCACGCATCAAGGCACTCGTAAGTGCGCTTATAAAGTGCATTTGTGTAGGATCCGCAGCAAATTCTACGTCCACCGTATCGGTGGAAGTTTGCTGCTCTATTCCATGCAGTTAATTTTATGACATTTTTTACGGTGATTTCCCTCTAATGGGGTGGGGTGGATGTATATCTGAAAGTGATTAACTTATAGCTGGCAGGTACATTTTACAGGTAGATACAAATGCTGCCAACTCTAGCAATGGGTAAGTTTTAAATTTCTGGAACCATAGAAGCGTTGATGAGAGACAAGAAGTGATAGCCATCCCGCAAGCCTAATATTCCAGCAGTAATATTACTTGAGATATTATTTTGAGTAAAGTCTCCTTAAAGTGAGATACCAAATATCTGCTTCGCCCCACCCACAACAATAGCAAGAAAAAATATCTGACCACATCTGCCTTGCCTCCGGTACTAAGTAAAGCGGTATAATAAACCCTCCTTAGATACAGTCAGGAATATAGTAAAGCCTTTAGTTTAGATATTTCTATCAAAGTGTATTCTCGAAAACGTTATTTTGGGCCATTTCCTGTGATTTTGAAATTCATACCTGTGAATATATACTGAATACTATCCTTGTTCTATTATTATTAATTTTTATTAAATATATTTAAACCTTCTCACTGTAATTCCATCTCAGAGACATTTAAGTTCTGAGACTATTTATTGTGATAATTCGCGTGGCCACTCTTAGCCTTGCTCTTGGTCAAATCAAACAATGGTGGCTAGTATTAATATTAGCACAGCAGGATTGTAGACACCCTTTGTTAAGGGCCTTAAAGGGAAGCTGATGGGCATGACTGTGGCAGTGGAAGTACGCGAGTAGTTCAGTAGCGGTGGGCCGCTAGTAAATCCATGCCAGCCTTTCCCAGGTGTGTGTGTAAACTGTCCTCAAAAATGTGTGGGTCAAAGTACTGGGGTGACATGAAGTACGTGCTAGATGAGGCCGGAGACCTGGCTTCAGCCTACCCAGCTGAGATCTCTGTCCTTATATAGCTGTGCCAGTGGGGTTCATTGAATCTGGGAAATAGAGGCAAAACCAGCCCCGACTAATGTGGTCTTTTGTGTTTCAAGTGGGGAAATTTGCATTTGATGGTTAGGAGCCAGCATCTGTAAATACTGGGTGTGCAGCCAGTTGCCCTCAAATGCCCCGTCTGCTGCCAGTAGTCAGGACTGAGGCTCATTGATTTGCTGTAGCAGGGCTACGCTAATCTTCTACACTACAAATCCTTTTACTTTGCAGGCATTCCATAACTTCAGTTTCTATTTTCTTAACTCTACCTACCAATCTCTCAGTTCTATACCCTTTGTGGTATTTTATTTATTGTAAATCTCCAATTCCTAATGCCTTTCCATGTATTTCTCAAAATACTTGGTTTGCCTGTAAATGATTAATTTTGGCTTTAATTTTGCATAAAATGATGCACACCCAGTGCATCAAAACTTCTTCTCAATGTTTGTACTTTTGGTATTTTCAAAAAATCTCTAGGTTTTGTTGTTTATATTTTCACACCCTTCCCTTTCAGGATGCTTCTTTTTCCAAAATAGATCAAAGTTTCTTTTGGACTATATGCTTTCACAAATCCGTTGGGCCATACTTTGCGCGATTATTATTTCTTCTGAGGTTTCTGGACAGTTTTCTTGTAAGGGCCTCTAAGTTCTCTGAATTTCTTTTGTATATCTTGCATCTGGAAATTCGCCTTTCGCATAATAATAACAAATACATAATTTCTTCTGGCCCCAATAGTCACTCACGCCTTATGGCTCTTTCTTTGGTCTATCAGTTTTTGTGATTTTGTGGACTGCTACTCTCTAGATCGGGGGTACAGTATACCTGCAACCCCATGCATGCCGCATTGTCTTGCAAGTTCGCATAGCTATGGTTTCAAGGTACAGCACTGTTTAGCTGTCTCTCATTAACCTAAGGGCTCAAGGCGTTTTGAAACTGCAAGAATTTGGTGTCACGTTTTTCCCACCGCACCCCGGTCATAAGCGTAAGGTGGGAAGATTGCTACAGAGCAATAAGGGCAGCATTGCTGTGAATTGGGAAGAAGAATACCTGCAAGCTACAGCCATTTCCTAAAATGCAGGTTCATGGGAAATGGTATTGTAGTCTATGGAACAGGCTCCTATCCGGGGCCCCATAGTCAAAACTAGGATTATTACATTTTTGCCTCTGTTTCCCCGATGAAAAGGGTAGCAGAACTTATCAAAGATTTAGGATGCATGGCTAGGCTTAAAAGGGCCCTTGTGGTCATTAGCCTAGTAAACACCTATGAACTTATAATCTGACAGGTTTCAATGCAGCTAGAGACATAAGGTCTGTACTAGGAGGCTTTTTGTATTGTCCTTGGAGTGAACTAATTACTACTCTTGAAAGCATGAAGGAATGCAGTTGTTTTTATGACTTCCAGCATATGTCAAAGATCTGAGGAAAAGTCCTTGTTCATAGGTTTATAGGTAAGTACTAGGCTATTGGCCCTAGGGCCTATATAAGCTTATCCAAAAAGGTACCTTGGCTTTCAGCACCCAAGAAAATTATTTTTCTGTGCCCCTGTCGAGCAGAGCCACAGAGGTGATCCCCGAGGTGAATTTCCTATTTCCTATCCAATCATCAAGATTTTTCTTGAAGAGTGCTAATGAGGAGCTTTGTTTGATATAGATAGGTAGCTTGTTCCAGAATATGGTAAGTCTCTGAGACAGGACTCTATCCCTCCAGCATGTTCTGTTTATTGTGGTGACAAGGTTTACTACCTAGAGGATGTAGCCTGGAGGTATTGGGATTTCTTTAAGTGGAGCATGTCCAACAGCTCTGGGTTTGACATAGCTTTGTATGTTAGGCAGAGATCACCTCTAAGTAGGCAATAAGCGATGAAGTAAAGCTGGAGTTGTTTGAGACAGTCTGCATAGGGTATCTGTTTGAGGCCGGTAATCCTCTTTGTGAGGTATTTCTGCGGCATTTTCAGTTGTTGTAGATGTCTTGTGAGGTACATACTAAAAGGGGAATTGTACTCTATAATGGGTCTAATGAGTGATGAGTAGAGGGGAACAATGACCTCTTTTTTCCTGAATGATAAACCTTTTGTGATGAGGTGTGCCACGTAGAAGGATTTCCTGACTACTGTGGCAATGTGATTATCAAAGGAGAGACTACTGTCCACATGTGTCCCAAGGTCTCTTATGACACTTTCGGTGTTAAGTAGATTACCACCTATGTGGTAGCTCATGGGTATAGAGTTTTTACCAAAGGGAATGACAATGCACCTTTTGGCATTGAGCTTAAGGCCATGGCTTTGACACCAGGCATCTGTCACAGTGAAGCCCTTTTGTAGGATGTCCACATCATTAGGAGTTTCGATTATGGCTCCTAGTTTGCAGTCATCTGTGAACTTCATTAGCCAAAGACCTTCTGTGTTAGCCTGTACTTCAGAAAAGTAGATACCAAACAGGAGAGGACCCAGGACTGAACTTTGTGGTACTCCACTTGTCACTGGTCTGAAGTCGGATTTGGAGTCTGCTGCTTTCACAGTGTGGGTTCTGTCAGTGAGCCAGTTGGCAATCCATCTTGTGACATAGGGATTTATACCTAGTTTAGTGAGTTTATCTATAATTCCATAGTGGGTGATGGTGTCAAAACCTTGGTGAGATCTAGATAGGCTGTGTGAACCACCTTACCCTCATCTACGGCTTTGGTGACTGCTTCAAAGAAGTCTATCAGGTTTAGGAGGCATGATCTGCCTTTTACAGACCTGAACTGGGTGGGGTCCAAAGTTTGGAGATTACCAATGTCTTTGTTTATAAGTTCCATGACGATACGTTCCATGGCCTTGCAGACCAGGCTCATTAGGCTAATGGGGCGGTAGTTCCCAGGGTCTGTGGTGGCTCCCCCTTTGTGGTGTGGGATAACCATCACTGTGCGCCATTCAGTGGGCACAAATCCTGAGGTGAGGTTATGACTGAACATGGTGCTTAGGTGGGGGTGCCAGTTCATTCTATACTTTGTGTATAACGCAGCCTGGGATGTTGTCAGGTCCCATGGATGCTGTGTGTTTGGCTTTGGAGAGTGTGATTTTTACATGTGCAGCCATGATTACAGGAACTTTTCATTCTTCCAGTATAGAAATGGGCCCTTTAGGGGGTGAGAGGGAGGTAAAGTTAGCACTGAACCTATCTGCCAGGAAGTTGGCAATATCAGTTGGTTCTGCATATTTAGTGCCATTGTGCTGTAACTCAGAGCAGATCTGAGTGTTGCCATTGAGATTAATGACATAGCTATAGAATGCTTTGTGGTTGTCTTTAGAATCAGTGGCGATTTTGTTTTCATAACTAGTTTTGGAGGATTTTATGAGGGATCTCAGTTTCTTACTGAAGCTGACCATGGAGTTCCTCCAATCATGGGATTTTACTCTTTTTTGCAACAGTTTCTTTCTTCTGTTGTAGAGTTTGTTATGGCAGGGGACCACCAGATTGGCTTCCTTTTTTGGAGGATAGCATCTTGGTTCTGTTAGGGATAGCACGATCAAGGCACTCGTGTAAGTGCTTATAAAGTGCATTTGTGTAGGATTCAGCAGTTGTACCTCTATTGTCCATCTGCATGGGTATCGTGAAGTTTGCCACTTCTGTCTTAAGAAGTGTGAAGTTGGCTTTGGAGACATTTTTTACGGTGATTTCCCTAATGGGGGTGGGGGCAGGATGTGGATATCTAGGGTGATTAACTTATAGTTGGTATCTGTATATTTTACAGGTAGATGCTAAATGCTGCCAACTTCTAGCAATGGGTGTTTTGGCCTTTGAACTAGAAGTTAGATGACAAGAAGTGATGTCATCCTGCAAGCTATTCCAGCAGTAATATTTGAGATATTATTTTGAGAAGTCTCTTAGTGAGACACAACATTCTGCTTTCTGTCTTGGACCTGACAACAACAGCAAGAAAAAACATTCACCACATCTGCCTTGCTCTAATTAAGTAAGTTGCAAGGGTATAATAACTCTCTTAGATACAGTCAGGAATATAGTGAAGTTTAGTTTAGATATTTTCTTTATTTGTGTGAGCCTGTACTACAATGTTATTTTAAATATTTCCTGTGATTTTGAAATCTGATGTCACTGTGAATATATATTTAATATTGTCTTGTTCTATTATTATTTTTTATTAAATATATTTAAACCTTTCACTGTGTCTGATCTGTACAGAGATATTTAAGTTCTGAGACTACTTTCATATTTATTTGGTGACACTGCGTGGGCCACTCTTAATAGCCTTGCTCTTGGTCAAACTACCATTTGTATTAGTATTAATATTACACAGTAGGATTGGACACCCTTTGTTAAGGGCCTTAAAGTAGCTGATAAGGAGTGACTGGTGGCAGTGGAAGCTACGTTATAGTCTGGGCAGAAGGGGGCATTGCTAGTAAATCTATGCCAGCCTTTCCCAGGTGTGTGTAAATCAAACCTCAAAAAATGTGTGGGTCAAGTACTTGGGCAGTGACATGAAGTACGGGTTAGACAGAGAGGGTGCTGGAGATCTTGGCTTGGTCACTCAGCTGAGATCTCAACTCTATAGCTGTGCCAGTGTGGAGTCTTATTGGGAATCTGGAAGAAGAGGGCAAAACCAGCCCCGGACTGACTGTGGTCTTTTTGTGCTCTTATGGGAAATTGCATTTGATGCATAGAGCTGCATCTGCAAATACTGTGTGTGTGCTTGTTGTCCTCTCAGTGAACGTCCCCCACTGTTGCCAGTAGTCAGGACTGAGGCTCATTGATTACTGGTTGGCAGTGGTGGGTTGTCACACCTTCTACACCAAATCCTTTACTTTGCAGGCATTCCATAACTTCAGTTTCTATTTTTTAACTTCTACTTTACTGATCTTCTGTTCTACATTCCCTCTTTGTGGTATTTTATTATTGTGAAATCTTCCATATCTGGATGCCTTTCCATGTATTTCTCTTTGAATATCTTTGAAGCTGTCTTTTTTGTATTGATTAATTTTGGCTTTCGACTTTGCATAAATATTGCACCATATCAAATCTCTCTTTCTTTCCATTGTCTATATTTCTTTTTTTATATTTTTCAAAAATCTCTAGGTTTTGTTGTTTATATTTTCACACTTCCTCAGATGCTTCTTTTTCCAAACAGATCAAAGTTTCTTGGACTATATAATGTTTTTCACAAATCCGTTGTATTAATGAGCACAGATTATTATTTGAGGTTTCTGACAGTTTTTCTTGTGGAAGTATTTTTCTTTCCTCTAAGTTCTCTCTTAATCTTTTTGTATATCTTGCATCTGGAAATTCTGGGGTTTTTTTTGCATAATAATAACAATACATAATTTCTTTCTTGGCCTCAATAGTTCACTCTATCGTCTTTATGGCTCTTCTTTGGTCTATCAGTTTTTGTGATTTTTGTGGACTGCTACTTCCTTCTAGATCGGGGGGGGGGGCATAGGGATAATTAACCCGCCCATGCATGCTTACTGTCTTGCAAGTTCGCACAGCTGAGTGAGCCATGTAGCACAGCACTGTTTAGTTGTGCCTCATTAACCTAAGGGCCTTGCTACAAGTTTTGAAACTGCAAGAATTAAACACATGCTCCCATCATACACCTTATCATGCTATGGAAGATTGCTACAGAGCAATAAGGGCAGCATTGCTGTGAATTGGGAAGAAGAATACCTGCAAGCTGTAGCTATTTCTAAAATGCAGGTTCATGGGAAATGGTATTGTAGTCACTTGTTGCTGCTGTTCTTTTGTGGTACATCATAATATCCTCGACACTGCCCTAATGTATTATTTGTTTATGTTGCCGTTTTCAAGGGACAGTAATGCGAGTGTTCTGTTGTGAACTTGTTTGCTAGGCTGGAGGGGGTGGGGGAGTGACAGCACAGTGCAAAGAAAAGCAAAGAAAAGCAGACACTGTGAAGGTTATGCAGCAGCCATCCAAGCTAACACTGATGTTGTGGAAGTATGTAAGATATTACTGACCTAGTTGGGTGCTGGGAGCCTCCTCTTACAAGGAGTCCTGTATGTATTAGTCTCTGGATCCCATAGTTTCTTTCATACACTGATACACGCATCTGATTGGACTCGGTAATGAATCAGTCTAGGAGATGCGCTTTCCATGGCCAGTGTAACACTTAAGATAATCAGCTCTGCCAAGGCCTGTGCTACTTTATTTGGTGTTTTTTGTGGGTTGAAGGGTTTGGGAGTAGAATGGGAGACTGCATTTGTATCATGTGGGATGTCCAGCTGTGCAGCCATGTCGACCTGAGGGATGCATACACAAATCATCTGATGTCCTACTTGGGTGAATGAGAAGGCTGCCCACATGCAGTAAATCACAGCCATGTTGCAATTTACTGGCAAGAATGTTAATAAAGACTAACATTCAGATCCTGTTGCAGATCTGTATTGTTAACACTGTATGAATCAAAATGCCAGTACACACTGTTGAAATCCACCAAAGGCTGCATGGCATTATGTTGGACTATGTGGCCTATGTACCAAGTGCAGTTTCACATGCAGGCATGTGTGCACCCCGTCTCATCCTCCAGGGACCAGGGTACTTGTTCATCCCTGTATTAAGTGAATAACATACCCTGACAGTATACATATCACACCTCCCCCAAAACTCATAGATTTATATTTGGATAGACACCCTTTCATGTTTCTGTTGCACATTAGTCTTGCCACTTCTGCTCCACTGACTGTGCAACTGTATAGGGGTATGATGGGTATGACTGTACGACATTTCACAGAAGAATTTCTTTTCAATTTCAGATAGTCATGCCACAACAATGGAAACACTGAAAGTACATGTTCTCCATGCATAGAATGAGATCCTGCTGCAGGCCCTCCATCTGCATAATCAGTGGATGCTCCATCAGAAGAAATCTGACCAGATCTTTAGTGACTGTGTCTGTCAGGAACTGAATGCTGATAAAAATACTGTATATGGCCAAATATAAACTGTGATAAGATCAGAAAATGGGTCAGCAATTGCAACAAGACCCAAGGCAGCTAGACAGATACAGGAGCAGACAGCAATGGAAGGGAGGGACCATTGACAAAACCACCATAACAGAAACAGAATGGTTCCTGGCATCTCTGCATGGGGGTCAAGCCAATTCAGACATCCACTGTGAAGCAAAAGACAACAGTACACAGTTAAGGTAGGCACCACACATCTGCTGGTGATGCCCCAAGTGGGTATGTCTTAACATGGATTAGTTGTTGTATCTTTTGGCTTTTCCCGGTTAGGGGTCGCCACAGCAGAACTCCGGTCCGCTAATGATTGGCAGCAGATTTTTACATACCAAGTTGCCAGCCCTGATGTACAACCTTCAACGAAGGTACGCCCATTCACGCATGTCTCCACACAGAAGACGCTTTAGCTGAGAATCGAACAGGACAACGTCTTGCTGTGAGGCAACAACGCTACCGCAGCACCACCATTTGCAATAATTCTCCACTATCTGGATTGATGCAATGTACAGCCATGACTTCTTTCTTATACTGGAATATCAGGGGTTTATTTGCAGAGGCCACTTACCCAAGGTACAATACTTATTATTTTCCTGTACTGTTCTATTAAGTAGTAGTAGATTCACTATGATGCAGACATTGGTGAAGAATTCATATATAGTATGCATATGTTCTTTCTATTTTCACCAGTGCTCTGTTATCAGAGTTGAGAAACTGTCCCGGATAATGATGACAGGCACATCAGGGCATAGTCATAGGTCATGGTGTTACAGGTAGACTTGGGCAATATAATGGCTACACCCCCATCCTATTCCACGACACAACTTTTGTGCCTGTGCAACCCAGACCACAAACCCAGGTAACATCCATGGACAGGAGAATGCAAACATACCTGTCCATACAGTGGTGTCATCACCAGTGACACAGGCACCCTTAGTTTCCAACTCATTACATCCAAGTGACGCCTCCAGGTGCATCTGCAGTTACCTCCTACTGCTCCCCTAGGCATCAAATAGTGCTTGTTCATACTTGCATTAATAATTTCAAAACCATGCTTCATGCAAGGTATCAGAATATTTTATCTTGAAGCATACATGATGGCAAACACAACTGTATTGCTATTTGACTTCTGCCAATAAGTATTTGCTAGAATTGTAAGGTGATAACTTCATTTGTAAAGGAACAGGCCACACCCACTAGGAGTTAAAGGTACACACTCAAAAGAGTTGTATTGGAGAGAATGCTCCAAAAAGCAGGAGGATGACATCAGTAGGTAGTGTGCCAGTGGCCATGTATGCCATAGGTAATGCCCACCTCCAAGTAAGTGTTCTAAGTGTGTCCATATCCACTACCCAGTGTTTGTGCAGGGCTGAAACACAAGGACAAGCAGATAACAACACAGGTATAACTGAGCTGATTGGGGTAATATGTGGTTTACTTGATGAGTGCATGAGAAACACATGCAACATCATTAACATGTGATGTAGGGTCTTTGCATACAGTAGGTGCTTCTGTATGACCACATTTCATAGCCAGAACACTTCTTATGGCTGGTCCATGTGAGTGGGAGGGTGGCCTAATGGTTAAGCCGTTTGCCTCACAAACACAAGGTGCAGGGTTTGAACCTCACAAGGGATAATTGGCAAGGCTTAAAATGGCTCGCAAGAGCAGTTAGCTTAGTACCAATCTATGAACCTATGGTAGGGCACAGTCTTGAAACCATACTGTCACCTCTTCCACACTAGTACTGAGGGTGCTACAGGGTGATGTGAACTTATAAGCAGATGCGTTGTTCATTTTTAGTCCATTTAAAGCATTAGCCACTATTCATGCTGGTGGAGCATGCCTTCCTCTCAGTATGGTGTAGATCAAGCCTGTATGGTATAAATAATGTCAGTTACCTCACCAGGAGATGGCACTCCTGTGGATAAGGATGTACACAGGCAGCATATATGCCTCTGGTGGATGCCCTGAATCTGTCCATCAAATGCCAGCGCAGTGCTGCAACATCTGCTGAAGCTATCTCCTAGGAGATACACACAGACATCTGCAGTGCCCACCACATCCACAAACCATCCCCTACCTTGGCGATCTACCCAGACAGTTCTCTCTACTCTCCCTGCCATGCCTCACATACACATACACACACACACACACACACATACACACACACACACACACACACACACACACACACACACACACACACACACTGTGCCCCCCCCCCATAGTGATAACTGTACCTTCCCCTCAGTACTCTGTTAACTTTGTAGCCTATATCTGATTCATAGGTTCACAGGTAAGTACTAGGATAGCTGCTCTTGCGGGTCATTTTAAGCCCACCCAATTTCCCATCCAAAGCTAATAATCAAATCCTATGTCTGTGAGGTAAACACTTTAACCATTATACCAACCCCCAAGTTCATATTAGAATATCAGTCTGCAGACTATTACAAGCCTAGCCAAAAACAGAAGTCAGAATCAAACCCTGTATCTTGTATCAAATTGCTGAGTGTCCCAGCACAGAACCGTGGTGACTGGTCTTTTGCTAGAAGGGAAGTCACCCATTTTGAAAGAATGCATTCTGCTGGTGAGCCAGTTGGCTACGCATCTGGTAATGTAGAGGTTAATTCCCAACTTTGAGAGTGTCTCTATAATACCTGAGTGGGGGATTGTATCAAATTCTAGGTCAAGATAGGCAATATGCACTGTCTTTCCCTCGTCCAGGACCTTGTTGACTTTCTCAAAGATGTTAGCCATGTTTTACAGGCATGATCTACATTTAATGAATCTGAACTGGGTTGGGTCCAGAGTTTGGAGATTATCTATGTCCTTGTTAAAATGGTACATAATGATTTTTCCATGTCCTTGCAGGTGAGGCTAGTCAAGCTTATGGGCCTATAATTCCCAGGGTAGGTTGATGGTTCCCCTTTGTGCAGAGGGATTACTGTTGCTGTCCTCCATTCTGCCAGAGCATAACCAGTTCACAGGCTGTGGTTAAACAGGGATCCAACTAAACTGCACTGAACTCCCACATCACTTCCACTGTAGTCAGCTACCACTAGCTGATACACAGATATACTGCCCTGAGTTAGCTACCACCAGCTGATACACAGATATACTACCCTGAGTCAGCTACCACCAGCTGATACACAAATATACTACCCTGAGTCAGCTACCACTAGCTGGCACATAGATATACTACTCTGAGTCAGCTACCAATAGCTGATACACAAATATACTACCCTGATAAGTATCCGGCACTAAAAGGGATGCTACAACACTGCCACCCTACCAAAGCTCTTTGCTCTAAAGACAAACTCTCTGTCACTATAGCCCAAAATGCATCGGGAACCTCCTTATACTCAAACTCTGTAGTTACCCTCTGGAATGCCTTGTCACATGTTCTGAGGCTCTCAGGCTTCTTGAGAGCCAACAGGCATTCAAAACACATGTAAGGGAACATCTGTCAACACCCTGGCTCTGTAGCTGTACATCTGCAGGATAAGTATAACATCTATACTTTCTTCCTCCTCTTCTACTATACTTCTGCGCTCCTCTTTTTCTGTTAACAACTATCACTGTGTCTTCACCCACCCTGCCTTCTACCTACAACTCTCTTAACTCTCTTTTACCACTCATTTAATTTATATGGAACAGTTAGTCTGCACCCCCACAAGGGGCTCAAATGTCCTGGACCTAGTGCTCACCAACATGGGGGTCACTGCACTACCCCTGTGTGTTGCCTTCCCTGGTAAGGTCAGACCATAAATCTGTCTTATTTGAAGTAAAGATCAAACCTGACACCCCCACAGGAGTAAAAAAATTTAAACATTTCTCTAAAGCAAACTATTGCCTACTAAGCAATGGTATAAAAAGTTTCAAAGCCCCCAGCAACATAGCCAACAATGACTCCTATGCAGAGGAGTACACGAATGCCCTATATGGCCACTTAAACAAATTCATTGACTCAGCTTTACCCAACAGGAACAAAACCAGGTCTACCCGAAAAAACAAGCCACCTGGTGGACTGTAAATATAAATAAGCTACAAAACAAAAGAAAGAAACTGATATCTAAGAACAGGAGGGAATTTACTCAGCAGAAGAAGAATACCCCCCACAGCTTGAACAAGCAAATTAAATATCTTGTTAAGTCCTCTAAGGGTAGCTACAAGTCTAAATTAGCATCTCTAGCTAAATAAAATCATAAGGAATTTTTTAGCTACATCCAAACCCTAAAAGGGAATGCCCAGCTATGTGCCAAACTTATAGTGGACAGTACCACTCACACTGAGCCTGAGGAAATTGCCAACCTCCTAGCTGATAGATTTGACAATATCTTCACCCTCCTGTCCCCACAAGACATACCCTAAAGAATTCCTAACACCAGTCCTCTACTGAGTATCTCCAAAGAACCGGTTACACAAACCTCTATGGGACCAGATAACAGCCCAGGCTGCTTAAGAAACAATCAAAAACAAGACCTAGTGGAACCACTCGGCACTCTCTTTAACCATAGCCTGAGAACTGGCTTTGTCCCAGCAGAGTGGAGAACAGCAACAGTAATCCCCTTGCACAACATCAACTGACCCTGGGAACTATTGACCTATAAGCCTAACCAGCCTTATCTGCAAGGCCATGGAAAGAATCATCATGGACCTTATCCACAAGGACATAGGTGACCTCCAAACCCTTGACCTCACCCAGTTTGGATTTGTCAAGTGTAGATCTTGCTTATTAAACCTAGTGGACTTCTTTGAGAATGTCACCAAAGCCCTGGATGAGGGAAAACAGTACATACTGCCTATCTTGATTTAGCCAAGGCTTTTAACACAATACCCCATTCAGGTATCATAGAGAAACTCTCCCAGCTGGGGATGAACCCATATATTACTAGACAGACCATAAATTCACCCGGGAGTGGCACCTATGTCCTTCATGGACAGGGGCAGGTGGTGCTGATCACAGAATCACTCTAACAATGACCATCTAACTATGATCAATAAGGGTATTCAGGTTATTACATGGCTAGACCTGTAAAGACCCTAGGGCCATTAGCCTAGCAACCTCCTATGAACCTATCTCAAAATTCAATCAACCTTTTGCTATCCACCCTTTGTAAATAACTCTGTACTATATGTTTTGACATCTATTCTACCAGGTAGTTATTTATTTAACTATATCTGTGTACAGTATAATTATTATAAGATTCCTTACTACTGTATGTATAGTTACTATCATATCTATTTCAACATTGTAAATTGATTTTAATTGCATTCTGCCTGACATTATTGATATTGTATAACTTAAAAGATTTTGATCCTACTGCCTGTACTGGAGCTTTTCTCCCCCGGCCCTTCCTCAGTCAACAAATGTAAAATAAATAAGTAAATAAACAATATGAGGCAAAATAAAAGACAGTTGCAAAAACTGTCAATATTTTTTCTAGTTTCCAGCCAGCTCGGGGAAAGAAAAAAAAACTTAACTCACACTCCAGCAACTACATCCCTAAACAATGATTGTCCATTTACTATTTAATATATGCACTATTTCTGTACCAGCAATATATATAAAGTCTATGAGTTGATTGGTTAAGTGCACTGCCCTCCCAATTCTCAGTGCCAGTCACCACCTCCATCCAAAATTGGAGTTCCATCTGTTTGGTGAAGAGGTCCCTTGGGCTGTTTTTTCTAATTTATTTTGTTACATAAAGAAATGCACATTACTTTACTTTAAAATAAAATAACAGCCATGGCATGCTGGCACCCTTCTTTTTTCATGAGGCCTCCTAAAGTTGTGGGCCCTAGGCAGCCACCCAAATTCCTCCTATTAGAATCTGACAGTAAATGTGAGGGGTTGCTGTTTATTTTCCTGCATTTCTTACTTCCCTAACAAAACTCTAACCCACACTCAGGTCCTTGGGATAAAATTTCTGTACTGACACTATAAACCCAGATGATACTGCTTCACCCCTTCCTGACTGCCAAAGTTAGCTTGATGCATTAACTTAGGGTCCCATATGCCTCAACCTGTACAGGCTCACAAGTATGTTACATAAGGTAAAATAAAATGTATAAAAATCAGCAAGAAGTTACTCTGGAATTGATATATTTGCCAGTGACTGATTTCTTCTTTCAAACTTGCTGCAGCAAGCTTTCTCTTTCAGAAATTTAGACCAGCAGTTAATAAAGAAACATTCTATAAATGAAAAAAAATGACATTACGAGTTTGCCAGAAAAACAAATACATGCAAACGTTATATATGCAGCAGTTCAGTGTATATTTAAAGGCTGTGGCATAAATGTGTAACATAAAAATTGAAGATAAGACAAAATGTGGCCATTGACAAGTATAATTGTAATATCTTACTGATACTAAAGATCAGTTTAATATGCACTTACATGATGTATACATAGGAACATGGGATACTAAAGATCAGTTTAATGTGCACTTACATGATGTATACATAGGAACATGGGATACTAAAGATCAGTTTAATGTGCACTTACATGATGTATACATAGGAACATGGGATACTAAAGATCAGTTTAATGTGCACTTACATGATATATACATAGGAACATGGGATACTAAAGATCAGTTTAATGTGCACTTACATGATGTATACATAGGAACATGGGATACTAAAGGTCAGTTTAATGTGCACTTACATGATGTATACATAGGAACATGGGATACTAAAGATCAGTTTAATGTGCACTTACATGATGTATACATAGGAACATGGGATACTAAAGATCAGTTTAATGTGCACTTACATGATGTATACATAGGAACATGGGATACTAAAGATCAGTTTAATGTGCACTTACATGATGTATACATAGGAACATGGGATACTAAAGATCAGTTTAATGTGCACGTACATGATGTATACATAGGAACACAGGATACTAAAGATCAGTTTAATGTGCACGTACATGATGTATACATGGAACATGGGAGTAATACTAGGGAAGAGATCCCAGGGATCATAAGATGCCTAGCCATATACACCTTTAAGAAGACAAATTTAAAAGTTCATGTCCATCTCGTCAAACACTCAGTACTGCTTACTATCCAAACTGAGCAGACCTTACATGATAAGCTTGGCTGTTGTGGGGGAGGGGGAAGGGCTTCACAAAAAAATCTCCCATAAGTAAATAAAAAAGTAAAACTTTACAGGAGACTTTCATCATGCACAGAAAACCAGCATTAAGACCTTGCAGGAGACTTCTGTCACTCACAAAACACCAGAACTAGGACCTTGCAAGAGACTTTCGTCATTCACACAGAACCAGTATTAGGACCTTGTAGGGGACTTCCTGTCACTCACACGGCACTAGTATTAGGACCTTGCAGGAGACTTCCATCACTCACACAACACCAGCACTCAGACATTGCAGGAGACTTCCATCACTCACACAACACCAGCACTCAGACATTGCAGGAGCCTTCCATCACTCACACAACACCAGCACTCAGACATTGCAGGAGACTTCCACCACTCACACAACACCAGCATTCAGACATTGCAGGAGACTTCCATCACTCACACAACACCAGCACTCAGACATTGCAGGAGACTTCCATCACTCGCACAACAACAGCACTCAGACATTGCAGGAGACTTCCATCACTCACAAAACACCAGCTCTCAGACTTTGCAGGAGACTTCCATCACTCACTCAACACCAGCACTCAGACTTTGCAGGAGACTTCCATCACTCACTCAACACCAGCACTCAGACTTTGCAGGAGACTTCCATCATTCACACAACACCAGCACTCAGACATTGCAGGAGACTTCCATCACTCACACAACACCAGCACTCAGACATTGCAGGAGACTTCCATCACTCGCACAACAACAGCACTCAGACATTGCAGGAGACTTCCATCACTCACAAAACACCAGCTCTCAGACTTTGCAGGAGACTTCCATCACTCACTCAACACCAGCACTCAGACTTTGCAGGAGACTTCCATCACTCACACAATACCAGCACTCAGACTTTGCAGGAGACTTCCATCACTCACACAATACCAGCACTCAGACTTTGCAGGAGACTTCTGTCATCTGTAACACAGCACAGCAAGCCCCAGAAACCTCAGTCTTAGGACAACGTCCTAGACAAACTTCCATAATGCAAGACTCATTAGAAACTATGGGAGATTTAAGTATCATATCTGCACAGTAATGGCAATGGATTTAGAGCAAGCAGAGCTATGACTGCACAGGGAGATACAGCACAGCATCCAAGCCCAATCAGAGCCATTTCATTTCAATGAATGTTTGTAGATATATACTTTTCAACTAGAAATTTGGACAAAACCTAAAAAAAGGATGTGGCAAAAGCCCAAAAATAGGGACAAATTTTAAATATTACTCTTTTAAACTTAGAAAGTTGCTAGAACAACAGGATTTGTGCTTGTATGCATTTTCTGAAGGATATGAACTCTGAAACACAAATCTGTGTCATTATTTAGTGACTCCAATCCTCAGTGATTTGCCAGAAAGCCAGAAATTTTATGAGGAACTGATCAAAATGTTGAGGCAGACAACTGATCAGTTGACAGGTATGTTTAAATGAAACAGTGTCTGTGTGTGTGTGGGTGTTTGTGTGTGTGTGTGTGTGTGTGTGTGTGTGTGTGTGTGTGTGTGTGTGTGTGTGTGTGTGTGTGTGTGTGATGCCCCAGTAAAGGGCACTGTCTAGTTAAGTGACTTTGCTCAGAGTTAATCCCTGATCTTAACTATAGGCAATCAAATGCCTTAAACCTCCACATCAATTGCCAAGTCTCCTTTAATTTTATTTATTTTTTATTTTTGTAAATCACTGAGGAGTACAGTCTGTCAGTGTCAGTCACAGAGTTTCATAGTTGTGTTGTTCAGTGGCAGTGGTGCAACAGTTATCACAATTGCCTTTGATGCAGAAGGCTGTGGGTTCTCTTCCCACACAAGGTAGACTGATTGCTGACACACACACACCACTATTTTAATATAACATTCTCAGCTTATTCTTCAGGGGCAACAGACACTAGTTTTATGGATGAAGCACTGAAATACAAAGTTGTTTGCCAGCAGCAGCCTCTTCATTACGTACAGTGAATTTTGAATTATTCAGAATTATTCAGATGTTGTTTTCTTCTGCAGAAATTACACATATTGATTAATATCGGTAGATTATAATGTCTGCAGTTTGAGTGGCCTTTTTTGTGTTTTTTATGTTTCTATCAATATCTCTCAGTGTGGAGATATTCATCCAAACTCTGGTACAACTCTCACCACAACAAACACATTAAATTTCACAACAATAAACCTCTGTAGCATACCTAACAAAAATAATAGAGTTTCACACCTGGATAACCCAGTACTTCCCAGATAACTTCACAGAAACCTTGCTCAATCCCAACATTCAAGACTCAGAAATTCCACTTCATGGTTACAATATAATTAGAGTAGATATAATAAAAAAAGAAAGCAGGAGGAATATCTTTATTTTAAACCAACTCTTTCTACCTTTTCCCATACAAAAATACCATTTCAGATTTCTCTCATGCTGAAATCCTTATCTCCTTCCTAAAATAAATAGGAAAAAAGTATATACATTATTGCACTCTACATACCTCCCACTGGCAACCCCTTCAGAACCCACCACTGTATTAACCTGAAACAACTAGGCTGGCTAAAATTCCAAAACCTTCTGCTCATCCCCCAACTGAACATTGCCCACAAAATACTGCACCAGCCTTCAAACACCTCTATACTCTCAGAACTTTTAATCCCATACAATAATCTTAACTCCCTTCGTTCTTCTAGAAAACTTATGGCTAGATTAACAAAATCCAATAACTCAGCTGGTGACTCTCTTTTTTTCTAGTACAGTAGGAAGGAACTGGAATCTACTACCCAGTGACATAACACTAATCTCATCACTGCCCCTCTTCAAACAAAGAATAAAAGAACACTTGAAAAGTCACTGGCTCTGTTCCTGCACTAAACCTGACTAAATTTCTACCCCTTCTCTATCTCGTTACTTCCCCCGCATCTCTCTCCCTCTTCCCTGAACAACTATCTTTTTTTTCACTTACCTCTTTTCCTCTTCGCTGAAAGTTTGTTTTATCCTTTCTTATCCTTTCTTTTTTACTTTCCTCTCCTCCTCTTATTTTCCTTTCACTTCTCCTCTCTACTCACCTTTCCCTGATTTTTGCTTCTCTTTATTTAGTTTGTTTATAGGTAATGATATTAGTTCCCATTTGTAAATTGTTTCTGCATGCTAACTTTTCTTTATTGTCTTTTATTGTCTGTTGTTTTTGTTGTATTTGACTTCATATGTTGTATGTTTTTTTTTCTGTATATTCTGTGGAGCTTTTCTCCCCGGGCCTCTACTGAAAATGGGAATATATCCAGCTAGACTAGCCCGGTCAACAAATGTAAAATAAATAAAATAAATAAATAAATAAATAAATAATATTCCCATACTCAAAAATATGCTTTCCTGGACTTCCAGCACAGTCATTAATGAAACTATTAGTATTGGGGATATCACCACTGACTTCCCTACTAACAGTGTGAGTCTGTTTGGCTTCACACAACTTATACAAACTCCTACCATATATATACAAATCTAGTGAACAAAGCTCAACCCCTGATTGGATACTGGTATCCAGTCCTAACAATTTTTCCAGTGCTGGAACACTTCCAGACACCTTAAGTGATCACTTATCCACCTACATCCACAGAATTATCACCCATCTTCCCAAAGAACATAACTGCAAATATACCTATAATCTCTCCAATTTCAACCCCAAATTACTCAATGACTCCTTAAATACCATGGCCTGGCCCTCATTAAACAGCCTTCCTCTGAATGAAGTTGTGCATCATTTTAACTCTATGTTTCTCAGCATCCTTGATAGCTTAACTCTTCTGTGTAAAAAGAATCAAAATAAATCAGCACAAATGGCTTTCAAAATCAACCAAAAATCTTAAGGCTAAATAATACAAAGCCTGGCAAGAGGATAAAACCCAGTCCAACTTACTGCTCTTTAAGCAACTCTATCACTTAACTAAAAAAAGTATATAGCGACAAAAAAAAAAAAAACTATCACAATCATAATTTTAGGAAATTCTAGTCATCTGTAACCTCCTTAATTAAATCAAGAACCAAAAAAGATCCCAGCTCATCTCTTGTAAGCTCTCCTATTCAAATAGCTAACAATTTAATACTTACTTTATTGAAAGCATCTCTAACATAACTTTATCAACAACACTATTATCCTCCACTTCCACCAGGAACACCTAAACCCTACTCCTATAACTTTCAATTCTACCTTGTCCTTTTCCTTTGGCCAGTCTCTATACCCTTCATAAAAAAAAAAAAAAAAAAAAAAAAACTTCTCCTTAAATTTAAACCTTGCTGTAGTTTAGCAGATAACCTTCCTCCACAATACGTTAGATTATCCACAGCTGCCACAACTTACCCTATTAGCATTCTCATCAACAGATCCATTCTAAAACATTTTTCCTTCCATATGGAAAAAGTCCTATATCATCCTATTGCACAAGGGGGGGACTCCACTGAAATATCAAATTTCTGTTCCATAGATATCCTGTCTGTCTCCCAAAGACAGTGGAAAATGCATTCACAAACAGCTTTAACCATCTCCTCAATAACAAACTGCTAGCCAACACACTGCATGGATTTCAGCCAGCCCATAGTACCACAACTGTCTTACTGTCCTTCACAGAAACTGTAAATACGACTAGAGACTCTAGCAAATTTGCCTCAGTAGCATTTCTTGATCTTTCAAAAAGCCTTTGATACAATCTCTCATTCCAAACTTCTCTTTCAGCTATATAAACTTGGTCTAACGAGTTCCTCTGTCAAATGGTTTACTAGTTATCGCAGACAACAAGCAATAAAATGGAAATGCTCTTTTCTCCATACCTGCCTAATAAAACCGGCATTAACCAAGGTTCTGTCCTTGGTCCTGTCCACTTTAATATTTTCTTCAATGACCTTCACCCTTCCACTTGTCGAGGACCACTTATTCAGTATGCTGATAATTCTACTATCATCTGCTCTTCTAAATCTCTCTCACACCTCCAGCTCATAACTCAGGAAGCCTTTACCTCTGCTGAGACTTGGCTTAGTAACACCAAACTCTTACTTAACCGCCCCCTCAAAAAAAAAAAAAAAAAAAAACACTTCCTAAATATTTCCTAAATAACTCCACCAAAACTATCCTTACCGCTACTTACCTACTACTCTCTCCTAATTGGTTATCCTATTTTCACCAATCCACAATCAAACTAAACTAGAAATTTCCTACAACAAAAATAGCAAAATTTATTACCAGTGCCCCATATCATACCCACCAGTGCTCTGCTCTTTATACACTAAACTGGTTTGAACTTCCACAACAACTGTATTACCTCCATTTGGTAACAGTTCATAATATTATTCATAAACCTACTACCTGTCCAGCCCTTAGTTATATTCTCCACCCCAAGCATCCCAAAAGATCTCTAATGTCAGTAGATAAACACCTCCTGTCCCTATAAAAAACAAACAAATCAGCTGGAGAAAGCCTGTACTCCTACTGTTTTGCAAAAAATCTGGAATTCCTTGTCCTGTTCCATGAGCTCTATTTCACACCTGGCAACCTTTAAACACATACTTAAAGAATTCTTATAAAATGGTTCTACTCATACCAGTCCTGGCTAAAGATTGTCTATCCTTCCTTCCAGTACTCCCCATTTCTTTATTTCATTTTTCTCTCCTTTTTTCTACTTCTCCACTAGCTACGTTTATCCACAGTACTCCCATACTTTGACTCTTATAGTCCCATTAGCTTCTTTCTCTACAAGCTATCCTTTCTCTCTAAAACCTTCCCTTCCTCTTTCCTTTCTCTTTCTCCCTACTTTTCATTTCCTTCTTTCTGATTTTACAATCATCTAATAATCAATACTGATTTTCCATTCTAAGAAAGCCTAAACCACCTGCCATTAAAACAATTCTCCTAACGTTCTACCTAAAAAATATCAAATATCTTTTT
Source organism: Protopterus annectens (assembly GCF_019279795.1). NCBI lineage: Eukaryota > Metazoa > Chordata > Ceratodontiformes > Protopteridae > Protopterus > Protopterus annectens. Next base: position 858,766,093 of record NC_056746.1, on the reverse strand, counting down.
TAAGTAATTGTGCATTATCTAAGTTCTTAATTTTTATTACCATATTCTGTAAGCTTTTTTTTACAAAAAATGTCCATGTATTTCTGTAATTCATTTTTATAATTCTTTTTGTATTTCTTTCTTATATAAATTTAGCTTTTCTCCCTGGGCATCCACTGAAAATGAATACCTTTTGGCCCAGTTGGACTTTCCCAGTAAACAAATGTCAACAAATAAATAATGGTTGAGATTTTCTGAAATGGGTAATTTTGTCATTATTGGTTCATACGTTTTGTTTCAGTGCTTACTGGAAACTTGCTCAAAACTGTAAATTTATAACACACTCTAACAAGTTGTGCTGTATCAACTCATTCAGACCTATAGTGACTTTTTTGTATACTTCCAGTTAACACACATAGCTCCTTATGACATCCAGATCTTTTTTGGATATGGCTTCTTTAACTAAGTGACTTACCAAACAATAATAGGCAATATTAGAAATGGCAAGGATTTATTAACAGAATGACACTAAGGTTGTTAATGTGGGATGTCCAGCAGTGGAGAAACTAAACACTGTCTGACACTTATTATTCATATTTTCATATTTATGATCATACTTTCATAACTGAAGGACCTACATGCTACTGAGTGGTATGGAGTGAAACTCCATGGTGAGAGACAGAAAACTTCAGTGTCAATGTCCATTTATATCACACTGTATTTGAGTTATTGATAGCAATTACAAAAATAAACAATATTTCCATATCTACTTAATATTTCAAAAACCAAGTGATGTAAAACTGCTGCATGGTATCAGGTGAAACCATAGATTTTGTTGAAGAAAACTGTCTTTGATATTTACACTTTTAAGTTGCACATCTTGAGAAATATTCAGTGTTACTTATATTGCTGATTATAGCATATCTTTCCATATTTCTGTAAATATCTAAATAAACATGTTCTCAGAAAATAATTTCTTGCTGTCATGCAGAAGCTTATGCATGGTTAACCAAAGTGTTCTAACAATATATATCTGTGAGTGTACTATTATCACCGCAAATAACACTTCTTACTCATAACATTGCTATTTGTACAGTTTAATAGTTTTTATTGCTCACAAAATATTTATATTTCTTTACTTTATGCTTTTTAAGTTAATTTTTCAGAAAATGCTCTGGAATGCAAGGATGTGTGTAGGTTGCTAGAGGTGTGACATTCCACACCAGATAGGTATTAATGAGTTAAACAAGGAATATAATTTAATACAATCAGGAAGGTGAATCAAAGAACACATGCATTTATGCATGACCCAAAAAATGTGTGTATAGGGTCATAGGCTCGTAATAGATTACTAAGCTAGCAGTCCTAGGGCCTTTGCAAGCCTAGCCATGTTATTCCCAAGTATCTCCATTTGTTCTTTTTGGATAGTTTGCAGGACAAATTTATGAACAGAGCAGGTCTGTGATCAACACCGGCTACCCCTGTCAATGAGGGACATGGGTGCCACCCCAGGGCGAATTTGCAGTCTCCCATCCAATTATCTAGGTTGCATTTGAATAGGGTCAATGAATAGGGAGTCTATTCCAGAGAAGCAGCAGTCTCTGTGAGACATAGCTGTCTTTCCAGCATGATCTGTTAATGTCACAAGCTAGGTTGCTATCCTTACAGCGAATGACTCTTGAGCCATTTGACTTGCAGATGTGCAGCATTTCCATTAGGGTAGGGGGCCCATGGTTTGCAAACAACTCAAAGACACACTTAATCTGCCACTGGCCACATGCATTTTCTACAAATCTAGGTTTCAATGCAGTTTCAATGAATGTGAGCTTCAAGGGCAGAGAAGTTTACTGTTGCTCATGCTAAATCTGTTTTCACTGTGAGACTGTATTGTTTTGTTTAGCAAATGGCTATCAGTATTTGTGCTATAAAATTTGAAATAAACACTTTAAATTAAATCTAAATATAATCATTGTAGGAATAAAGAAGAAAATAGTGTGCATTGGAGAGAGATAAACAAGTGATGGCTCACTAGAATGGCTGGGGGGGGGGGGTGGCCTGATCCATCATCCTGACTAAGGACACACTTGAGCATCATCTGGCTCTGATTTCATGGGAAAATACATTTTCAGAGATAGCGGAGGCAAGTGTGTGAGTAGCCGGGGTAAAATTATTTTATTTTTATTTATTTATTTTATTTTACATTTGTTGACCGGGATAGTCCGACTGGATACATGTCCATTTTCAGAGGAGGCCCGGGGAGAAAAGCTCCAATGGGTACAAAATAAAACATTGCAATAATGACAATATGATAGAAGCAAAGGTGAACATAGCAATGCAGACAAAATACAGATAAGTAAATACAGTTAATGTTTTGACATTCAAAAGTAGACAGTTACATGACATTTGGTAGCAGTAGTTATAGTGAGGAGAAATGAAAAACACATTTCCATTGACATGTTTGTACATTAATTAAAGATGGCTAGCCAGGTTTATTACAGTGACAAAGCCAGTTTAGTGCCAGATGTTGTTTAAGTTTGATCTTAAATTCACGTGGGGAGGAGAGCATGGTAATATCAGCTGGGAGTTGATTCCATGTTCTACCTGCAGAATTTGCCAAGAGAGATACTCCTGCTGTGTTGTTGGTTTTGGTTGTAAGAATCTGAAGTCTATTAGAGGATCTAAGCAGTCTCTGATTAGTTTGGGCAGTGATACTATTTCTAAGAGCTGGTGTGTTATCTGGATTATAGAGAATCTTGTATGCTATAATCGGAAGGTTATATTGTATGAGATTGGGGAATTCTAGCCACCCAAGCTGTTTGAGGTTCATGCAATGGTGGGTTCTGCATGGCTGGCCAGTGACAAATCTGGCAATGTGATTGTAACAGGTAGACAGTCTGTTAAGTAATGACTTATTTAGATTAGACAGAAGGGGGGAAGCATATGTAAGTGTTGAAATTAGGTGTGAGCGGGCAATGGCAGTTTTGGCTGGAGGGGTTAGGCAGGCTTTAATTCTATACAATGAACCAAGTTTTTTATTGGTGTTCTTTATTATCTGATTAACATGAAGTTCAAATTTTAGGTTATTGTCAATAATGACACCGAGCAGCTTTGTAGAGGGCTCTGGGGAGATTACAGTCCCATCCTTTGCATTAATGGTGAAAGAGAAAGTTGGAGACCTTTGAGTAGGTGTGAATAACAACATTTTAGTTTTTTTGGGATTTAATAATAGCACTAAATTTGGATGAGAAATGTTTTTTTTAACTGGTTAAGAAATGTCTTCTTTATAGATCCATCAGACAGACCCTCAGCAGTTTGCAGCATTTCACTGAAAAGATCCCTTTGAAAGATGAGGATGTGTAAAAGGTAATTTCAGTGGCCTGAGACATGCAGTCAAAGTTGTGAAGGTCTGTTTCTCCAGCCTGTTCAAAACCTTTGATTCCATGCTGGTAGATGGGGAGCATGTGACTGAGGCACAGGATTTTACCTCAGGGTGACCTCAGAAAGTGTCTTATCTAGCATAGGTGTCTTGCTCAGGATAGCATGATCTAGTAGACATATAGAAATCCTAAATGACTTCCTTGGACAACCAGCCATAGTGCTGGAGTTATCCTATGTTGCTGTTTTCGCATCTCCAATGAAAGAGGAGGAAGCACCCAGAAGGATGTTTGGTTGAGTTTTGCTGCATCCTGCAATCTTTTCTGCAGGTAAGAAATTTCCTGAGGGGGCCACTTGCCTTTCTCCCTAATCACTTGCAAAACTTTACAGAATTTCAAACCCCCCAGGTGAAGTTGGGGAAATTGACCCTTTGTCATCCTGAACTCCCTCTGGAGAATCAGTATGATGATTTTTTTTTGTCCTGTTTCTTGGACTCTCTGGGGAACCTTTTCTATCTGAAGACAAAAATAGCCATTAAGCAGATCATGGGATCAAAGGTCCTGGATCCAAACCTAAAGGGTGCAGAAAACTCAGTGCCTTGAGGGTCCTAGGTATAAGGCCTTCTCTGTACTCCCCATCCCTGGGGTAGTCAACACAGGGACAACTGACATCAGTCCCTTAAAATCATGTGAAACCTAAAACATCAATATTGGAGTCAATGTTAACAGCCCACAAGGGAGCCATCCTTGAGGCAGGCAGACACACAGGCCTGTGTAGGGTATGCCAATGTCAGGCCACACAGAATTAACATGGAACTAACCTGAGTTGGAGGAAGGAGGTGTAATGCCAAAGGTGCTGGCCTTAGCCCACCCAATACAAAAGAATCTGACACTGGAAATCTAGATTACAGAAGGTAAACTGTGTTTGCACAGAGTGGGGTTCTGGCACATAAAGTGCACCATCCAAATACTTGAGTGGTCCAACCAGTTTTAGGGAGAAAGAGGTTTTCACATCAGACCTGCCTTCATATCTCTCATAGGTTTGAGAGAGGGGATGGACAGAAGCTGTCAGCCTGTGCTGAATTTTCATAAAAGCCCTGTCAACTTAACATAGCTGGTGACTGTTGCAGAATAGTCAAAGTCAAAAGTCAGAGTAAACTTTTTTGTCGATCAGATATACACAGCAGTGCAAGAGGAACAAAATTATGTTGCTTTGCTCCCTGTGCAAGACACAACAATGAAACACAAAGTTTGAATGATAGTAAGACTAATATACATACAATAATAATTAAAATATTAACAACACAATAAATTACCATAATTGGACAGGAAGACATCAGGCAATATTATACTAGTAGGTATTGCAAAGACTATGACTTCACATTGTGATTGCTTAGAGTATTGCACTTCATCAGTTGTAGTATGATATATTCTGATGTTCATACTGCACAAGTATGGAGTGGTGACTCACTCCTGAATACTGCACATTCAGGAAGTAATAGCATAAGAAATCAGGCTAACTGTATCAGTTATTGAAGCAATTTGCCAGAGTGATTACTATAGATGATACTTCACAGTAGACAAGACCAGATGGCTTAGTGGTTAAGGTCTTCACCTCCCATGCACAAGGTACAAGATTGGATCCTGACCTCCAACCAATGCCTGTTTGGAGGTTGCATGTTCTCCCTGTGTCTCCGTGGGGTTTCTCCCAATTCTGAAAAACATGCTGACTGTTTCCATCTCAAACTCACCAATGAATGGAGCTGTGGGCAGCAGCACAGACTCTACATGGTGCCCTATAGGAGAAGAGTTGTACTGACCAACTGCTTTGGGCATCTACTATGGTGCACATTATCCTCAAGATAGGAGAACATGGATCACAGACTGCACGCCTTGGCAGGGCTAGCCACTAGATAGGTGATTCGGCCATGTTGGCTAATGTCACCAAAAATGGGCATGGGTAGTTACCAGTGATAAGTGGGTTGAGGACTCGCCCTACTCTGACCCACGCCAGGGACCCTTGCTAACAGTGGGAAGGATATATGTGCCCCAATTGGCCAGTGTGTCCCTGCCATAAAGCCCAGCAACCCTGGGTCAATAATCTACTGGCTGACCAGTGTCTAGTTGCCCAACCTGGGTTACCTGGGATAGCTCTGTTGAGCAAAAGCTGGATGTAAAACCAACCAACCTGCCAAACATGAACTGAGAATTGCTACGCTTAATGTAGGTTCACTGACAGGATGCAGCTTGGAAGTGGATGGCATGATAATATGGAGGAGGCTGAACATCCTATGATCCAAGAGATGAGATGGAGGGCAGTGCACAAAGCCACTTGGCTTGAGATCCAGAGTCTACTACTCAGGTGGAGAGCAAGCTAGAAATGGTGTGGGAATTTTGGTGAGAGAGAGGCTTCAGAAGGCAGTAAGGGATATCATCAGAATTAATGACAGACTCATGGCAGTCAGACTCCAATGTGTAGGGCAGTATTCATAATCTCAGCCTATGCCCCACAGCAGGGTTGTGATAGTGAGGAAAAGAGTGCATTCAGACAGCAGTTGCAGGACCTACTAGATAAAGCAGGACAAACATTAATTGGTGTTGATAATGGGTGACTTGAATGCACATATCAGGACAGACAGAACAGGATATGAGGACTGCCTAGGTCCACATGGGTGGGGCAACAGGAATAAATAAGGAGAATCCATTCTAGACTTCTGTCTGGCAAATGGCTTGAGAGTAGCCAACACATGGTTCAGAAAAACAGACAGTCACAAGATCACATACAAGAGTAGTCAACATGCAACTCAAGTAGACTTCCTCCTAGTAATTGCAAAGGCATCCCCAGTGAAAAAGTCAGCCCACAGCATAAACCACTAATTGCCACAATCAGCTGCAAGCAGTGGTCACAGAAGATAAGGTCAACAGAGACCAGGTTGAAGACCTGGAAGTTGACTGGAGAGAAAGTACAGTTCAAGGAATTACTCAGGGCTCTAGCACCCCAAGAAGTACAGGAAATAGGTGGAGTTGAAGAAGAATGGCAGCGCCTAAAACAGCATGTGTTAGGACTACAGAAAAGATATGTGGCCAAGCCAGATATGGAAATAAGGTACATAAGGAAAGATGGGGGTGTAATGCAGAAGTCCAGGAAGTCATCAGAAGAAAGAAGGAGTGCAGAAAGAAGTGGGAGATAGAAAAGACTGACCAGGCTAGGAAGGACTACTGGTTGGCTAACAAAGAAGCTAAGAACAAAGTTGCAATAGCAAAGAATAGGGCATCAGAGGCACTGTACACACTTCTGGAAAGTGACTCAGTAAGGGGCACAAAGAAACTATATCTGGTTACAAGGCAAAGACTGAAAGATAAAGAAGATAGTCAGACACCCTTCATAAGGGATGCCAGCAACAACCTGCTCACCAGTCCAGAGGACATCAAAGGCAGATGGAAGGAGTATTTCCAGCAGCTTCTGAATGAAGAAAACACCACATGAAGCTGTACTGCCTAAGAAACAGCCTACAATGAGAGAAGAAGAGGAGCCCACCCTAGAAGAAGTAAGAACAGCACTAAGGAAGATGAAGGCAGGGAAAGCAGCAGGCTCAGATGAGGTCACAGCAGATATGATAAAGATACTGGGTGAGATTGGGGAGAAATGGCTCCTGAGGGTACTAATAGCAGTGTGGAGAGACAGGCATATCCCAGATGGCTGGAGAATAAGCATACACATGCCAGTGTACAAGAGCAAAGGGGACATTCACAACTGTGAGCAGTACAGAGGCATCAAACTCCTATCACATTGTATGAAAGTTCTGGAGAGGGTGATTGATAAACAGATATGCAGAGTAGTAGAATGTAACATGGGAGATGATCAGTCTGGATTCACATCAGGATGCAGCACAATTGACCCGATGTTTGCATTGAGACAGATACTTGAGAAGAAGCTAGAGATGAGGAGAGTGTCCAACCGGGCATTCCTAGACTTGGAAAAAGTATATGACAAGATCCCAAGAAAGCTGATCTGGGCAGTACTGCAGTGGTTTGAAGTCTCAGAAACATTGTTAGAATTAGTGCAGGCTATGTGCAATGACCCAATGACTCAAGTACAAACAGTGTTCGCCCTCACAGAGGGGTTCCCAGTGGGAGTGGGTGTACATCAGGGTTCAGCTCTGAGCCCACTGCTGTTCATACTGGTGATGGACTACATTAGCAAACAGATTGGAGGGGATGGATCAACAAAGCTGCTGTATGCATACAATGTGGCAGTACAGGCAGACTCTGAGCTAGAACTTCAGCAAAGTATAGGATAATGGAATGCAAATCTGAAGGCACTTGGGATGAAACTAAGCACAGATAAGACGGTGGTAATGGCAGTAAATTGGGGTAATCAGAAGAAGCTGAGAATAGAGATAGAAGGGAAGATAGTGGAACAGGTAAACAGCTTCAAGTATCTGGGAGGGGTAGTTGAGGAGAAGGGTAGTCTGAAAGAAAAGGTCAAAGCTAGAATCAGAAGGGCTGCAGCCAACTGGCATAGAATATCAGGTGTAATCTATGACAGAAGAATCATAAAGAAGCTGAAAAGTAAGGTGTACAAGACAGTGGTGCGAGTACTACTGTATGGTACAGAAACCTGGGCAGTAAAGGCAGAACAGTTGAAGAAGCTAGAGGTGATGGAAATGAAGTTCCTGAGAAAGGTGGTAGGATGCACACTGTGGGACAGATGAAAAAATGAGGACATAAGAGCAGAAGCCAAAGTATCTCCAATTGCAGCAAAGATCAAAAAGAACAGATTATGGTGGTTTTGGCACATGTGTAGAAAAGCAGAAGACAATCTGGTGAGGAAGATTTGGGACAGACAGGAAGAATGTAAGAGGAAGTGAGGATGTCCAGCGAAGAGGTAGATGGATTGTGTGAAAGAAGATCTGTGACAGTCAGGCATGAATGTTGAAGAAGGCAGGAGTATGGCTGTGAATCGAGAGAGTTGGCGACAGTTAACACAATACCCCAATCCCATGTAGAAAAATGGGAAAAAGGGGGCTGATGATGATGATGATACTTCATAGCAAGTGGCATATTGATCTGATTATTCACTGTCATGCCTGGCATTCAAGTTCAGCAGCCTTATGGATAGAAGAAGAAGCTCCTGTTCAGTCTATATGTTTTGCAGTGTAAGCTGCAACACCACCTGCCCGAGAAAAGGCAAAAGTACATACCATGGGCAGGTTGAGAGGGATCATCAATTATCTTTCTAGCCCTTCCCACACACCGAGTCTTTGTGCAGATCATCCATGGATGGGAGCGGAGAACCAGTTACTTTTTCCGCTGTCCTCACTTCCCTCAGGAGAGTCTTGCAGTCAGATGCATTGCAGTTACCATACCAAACTATGATGTTATTTGAGAGGATGCTCTCAATAGTCCCCCTGTACAAGGCTTTGACGATGGACTGAGACAGGTTTGCCTTCTTCAGTTTCTATATGAAGTGCAGATGTTGTTGTGCCTTCTTCACTGTGTGGCTAATATGAGTCCACCAGGATAGGTCATCTGAGATGTGCACCCCCCAGAAACTTGGTGTTTTTGACTCTTTTCACTGCCACCCCTTTAATTTCCAGAGATAATGTATCTTCTGAGTCCTCCTGAAGTCTATTAATTCTTTTGTCTTGCTGTTGCTGTCACACCAGCCTATCAGATGCTCCACTTCATCACTGTAGGCCGTTTCTTCATTTCTGACAAGACCTATGACAGTGGCATCATCGGCGAACTTGATGATTTTGTTGGATTCATGCTTGACCATACAATCGTGCATGGCCAAGCTTGACCATGCAGTCCTGTGTCAACAGGGTGAACAGCAGAGGACTGAAGATGCAGCCCTGAGTGACGCCATGCTCAGTGTAATACTGATTGACCTGTTACTTCCCACACATACTTTTTGGGGTCTGTTGATAAGAAAGTCCAGTATCCAGTTAGATAGAGTGTTTTGATGCCCAGCTGGATCAGCTTTGATATCAGATTCTGGGGGCTGACAGTGTTAAAGGCAGAACTAAAATTGATGAATAGCATTCTGACATAGCAATTCTTGTTCTCTAGATGTGCTAAGGATTCATGAAGTGCTGCAGCCATTGCATCAGCTGTGCAGCGGTTAGATCTATAAGCAAACTGTAATGTATCCAGTTTTGCAGGTAGGCTTCAAAAGATATGGTTCTTGATCAACTGCTCAAAACACTTCATTACTGTTGATTTAAGAGCAACTGGGTGGTAATCATTTAGGCTTGTCGGTTAGGATTTCTTGGGTAAGGGGAAGATTGTCATATTTTTGAAGCAACTGGGTACAATGGCTAGTTGCAGGGATGTATTGAATATATCTGTTAATACAGTGGACAGTTGGGTAGCACAGTCTCTTAGAACCCTTCCCATAATATTATCAGGATCAGCTGCTTTTCTTGGGTTTACTCGTTTCAGGGTCTTCAGAACATCAGATGTTTTTAGACATAGAACCTCCTCACTCTGTTCGACAGAGAGCTTATTTGGTACAGTGTTGTTGTCCATATCAAATCTGTTGAAGCAGATGTTTAGTTTTTTCAGAAATTCTGCATTATCACATGGGGCGGATGCAGGCCTGCAGTCAGTTATGGCTTGTATGCCTTGCCAGTGAATAGCTGATGACATCCGATGCACCTTCACATCTGTTACCTCTTCCCCCATCTGATGGACTCCTAAATGTCTCTGTGGATTCCTTCTCCATCACCCTTTCTAGCAGTCCTTTTCATGGGTTCGCATCCCACTTCTGCAAGTATTTTCAGAGATCTATAGAATAGTCAGTGCCTATATTTTTCTGCCTGTGCCCCTCCTCTCTCACTGGCCCTTCTATTTAGGACAACCACTTCACATTCCTATGATATATCTAACCGAACATTTTACAGTATGTGGCCAACCACTCAAGAAGAAAAAAAGCAATTAACTCAGACCCAGAAATACATCCTGAACACCAAAGGTTCTCTTCCTCACAGCTGATGGTGCATCTACATGCCTCAGTAAATTAGGAATGTTGGTATGGGGACACTATCTCCTAGGTCAATATGTGCCCATCTAAGCATGAGAAGTGGGATACTGACCACTTGTTACAGGGCTATGACCTCACTAGCCAAGAAGCAGAGACCACATTGAGAATGGTTGACTTAGAAGGGAAGACAGACTAAAACTTGCACATGGGGAATGGGTCAATTATTTTATGCTTCTCATGTTGTTGCTTAATACCCCCAGATAAATCATTCAGGTGGCTGTTGTGCTGGATGTCCTTAGCACTGATTAAGTTTCAGATGTGTCTCAGTAAGCTTGGTATGGCACAGAGCTGAGCTACTGCCAGTAAGGACAGCAATTAATACTGTAATCAGACACCAAAAGTGCAGTACCCATGGTGATGGTGGTCTTGATATGCAGTCTTATAAAGAAAGGTACAGTCAGAGGGTCAATGATTTTAGGTACTGAATGCTAGAACATTCCAATGAAGTATGTTAGAAAGAAACAGTGGGAGGGACAGGAAGGATTGTAATAGTAATAGCTGAAGTATGGACAACACATAAGCTTAGTATGGAAACTCATGATTTTAACATCACTGTAACAGTGCACATACAAAATACACAATGCAGCCAGACTTGAAAAAAATATTTATCAGTTTCATTGACAAATATATGCATGCATTTCAAGTAATAGGTTGACTAAGGGAGTACAAAAATAAATACTAAATAATTACTGTAGTCTGTTTATGACAGGTGACAGTGATTAAGCAAGCAATATTACATGAAAGGATGGGAATTACTGAGGAAATAATGAACTGCCCAGTGGTATTTTGAGGCCTGACACTGCAGGAAGAAGGTCTGTACATGCCTGGAAAGTCCATTATTTCCCCCAGAACTGCCACCCTGGAGAGTATTATTGTACTGTAATAATGGTTTTCTAAATTGTTTCATATTTGTTTTTTATTAGTACTTTTTTTTATATTTTTGATATAAAATAGTTCCACCTACTGACGTTTCATAGCTGTTGTATTATATGTAATTGCTGTTGCAGAAATTATTTTCAATCCAAACTATTTGTTATAAGTATTTAATGTCATCACAGACACATAAGCACAAAAATTACAACCACTTTCTTAGTGCACACAACTGTACATTCTGAATTCAAAGCACACAACAAGGAAGTAAGAATCAGTACTCTCCCTAATGTTTTGGCACATGCCTTCACGGGAAGACAAACTTCTTTAATGAATTGCAACCAATCCATTTATACTTATACTTATCCATTCTAATTAATTCTCACTACTTAATAAATAAATCAACCTTATTTTAACCATGAAATTCCTAAAAGAAAGGGGGGGGGGCAGACAAAATCTTTTAATAAATCAAATCTGTAGAACAGGGAAAGGGGTTAAGAAAAGGAAAGGCAGGTATTTATCTCTCACAATCAACTAATTGAATCTAATACAATAGATCTGCCGAAACTCTAGGGAGAATATTGATTTTTATTTTGTTGGTGTTGCCTAACAACCACTTTTTATCCTGAATACACCCCAGATGTCTCAATGTGATCAAGTGAGTGAAAACAAATCATACAGTACAAGGCAATGCCCCATGCCTCTCAGTTGTCCCTGATTTTGTAGAATGCCCCTGATTTTGCCTCATATTCTTGCTCTGTCCCTCAAAATGCCTTATTTTCTAGTAAATCATTAGAGATTACAGTCAGCCAATGAAGCCAGACATGATAGTTTCATATTTATTGCTCAGATGATGAGTGCTGATGTAAAGGCTCTTCTTGCTCTATTTCTGACCTAAATTCATGAGTAAAAAAGTTGAGAGTTATGAGGTATCCATCTTTCTTGCTTGCTCATTGTCTCCACACACATTCATTGACATGTTCACGTTTGTATTTCCGTTTCTTTATTTTTCCACCTTACTAACTGCAGCTTTTTAAACTGTGCTTAAGAAGAGGAAAATAAAACTTCAAATCATTGTAGCTGCTGCTGCTTTTACTTTTTTATTATTTTATTTTATTTTTACAATTGCTAAACAGGAAAGACAAATTTTGTGGGCATAATAGTGGCCTTTTCTTGGTCAAATATTTCAGTGAAGCTAAACATGGTGCTGTGAATCAATGGACTTATTTATTACAGGTAAAATCTGTGAATTAATAGCCTGTCAGAGATCATTTATTCTCCAGTAGGGTAATGATGAACATTTTCGCTCATTATTTAAATTTGATTAAATTCAAAATGTAATTTAAAGAAAGGCACCCCTCACTCAGCATCTGGGAAGAAAATGGTCCTACAAGTCTGGATTATGCATAGACTGGGGTCACAGAGGGAGAAAACAGTTTTATAAGCTATATTATAATGCTATTCTGGACATGTCAGTGGGGCCACACTTACAATGTCACATTGTGAGCTCAGGAGCACATAAAATAGGAAAGCAGAAAGGGAAGAATACAAAATGACTCTTGTATTTTAAATTTCAGATGCAGACAATGATAGGCTGGCCACAATGAAGTATTCAAATGTGATTAAGGAAAGTCAGTGGCATTATAGCTTGATAAGTTAAAGTAATAAACCACAAACAAACTTCCAGTTTCATGCTTTATAACTGAGCAAGTGAAGTAAAGTACAGTTTTGTACCTACCATAAATGTAGATGTCCTTCAAGAATGCAACTGCAGTCATAACATATGGGTTGTCCTGCCTCAGGCAGCCCTCGGTCGGCCGGATTCCAAAGTCTGGGTCCGGCGTCGGCTGGTGTCGCCTCCTCTCCGACGTCAGAGCAGCTGGAGTATAAAGGCATCGGCCGACGCCATCTTCTTCAGTCTTTCTTGCTGCGCGGTGACCGAAGTAGAAGCAGTTTGCAAGTGCCGGTCGGTCAGCTCCTGTGTTTTCAGTACCGAAGTCATCTAAAGCTAAGTACCCTGTTGGGGAACATTTTTTCTTGCCTCAGCCGATGTCAGAACAAATTGAGAAAGTTAATAATTGTTTGTCTTGTGGTAAACAAATACCTCATAAGGACTTCCATTCTTACTGCCTTCCTTGCCTGGGCCCAGACCACGACGTCTCGGCCTGTGCTGCCTGTGCTTGCTTTAATAAGCGCACTCTCAGGCGCCGAGCAGAATTTGCCGAAGACTTTTTCGGTGAATCTTTCGCGTATATCATGCCGTCGGATCTACCGACAACTCAATCTACTGAAGAAAATACTGCCAGGAACCACCACGATAAAAAGAGATATAATTTTTATTTTTTTTTTATTTTAAAAACTCAATCTACCAAAAAACGCAAGGACCGGGACCGACATCCTCGGCCCGCGCCCTCCACCGATGCAACTCCTAAACCCTCCGCTAGTGTTTCGGTCCCTTCGGAAGCAGTAATTCAACCGCTCCAGGCTGATGACACAGCGTTAACACGTCCTTCAGTTTCGGAGACCACTCCGGTGCCGGTTGTTGATTTTCCTCCGGAAACCGAAGTTCTGGATCTACCCGACACCATTCCTGTAGATAAGGTTACTCCTGCACGTGGGGCTGCTAGGCCTCCTGTTTCCATGTCCATCAAGGCCTTTGCACGTGCTAAGGCCGCTAGCCAGGCCAAAGTAACTAGATAAATACTACTCAGTCACTTCATCCTGTGATCTATGCATGTTATGTATATGCATTCATGTATGTATGTACACGTACGTGTGTGTGTGTGTGTGTGTGTGTGTGTGTGTGTGTGTGTGTGTGTGTGTGTGTGTGTGTGTGTGTGTGTGTGTGTGTGTGTGTGTGTGTGTGTGTGTGTGTGTGTGTGTGCACGTGTCTGTAAGGGTCATTTTACCATTGTGAAAATGGTGAGTGATGTTAACTACGATACAGTTACAAGGTAGTATGCAGAAGTACAACCTCTATGATGTTAACTTGATAAAGCTCTATCATGACAAAGAGGCTCTGGAACTTAGTATTTTCAGTGAGATGTAGGAGAAATCTGAGTGGTATGTGGTAGAATATCTCCCTGGTGAGGCTTGGTTAGACACCTTGGTGGATGAGGTAGCCTTGCCATATCACCTATCTCCAACTCCTACCCAAGCTCAGGAAATTCAAACAGTGCTACAGGAATTTGGGGATATGTTTACAGGTAAGTCAAGCTGTACCTACCTGGTGCAGCATCATGTGGACACAGGGACATGGAACAAACCCATAACATGGTGCCTGAAAGAGTTAGGAAAACCCTGAGTGAGCAACTGCAGGATATGTTGGCACTGGGGGTAATCCAGGAGTCCAACAGTCCCCAAGCCTTACCAGTGGTGCTTGTGCCAAAGAAAGATGGCTACACCAGATTATGTGTGGACTACCAAAAACTGAACAGTCACACAGAGACAGATGTTTATCCAATGCCCCGGACAGATGAAGCCTTAGAGCAGCTGCATGGGTCTATGCATCTAACCACTAATGACTTATCGAGGGGTTAATGGCAGGTACCTTTGAGACCTGCAGACACACAGAGGTCAGCATTTGTGACCACATTTGGGTTATATGTGTTTACTAAAATTCCCTTTGGTATGAAGAATGCCCCAGCAACTTTCCTTAGGTTGGTAGACTGTATCATAGAAGGAGCAGGCATTATAACCTTGCTTACATATGGATGATATTGCCATCTACAGCTGGTCATGAATGGAATATGTTCAACATATCAGGGATGTGTTGGACGGATTGCAAAGGGCAAGGCTGACTATCAAGATGAATAAGTGTCATGTAATTACACAGTGGTATCTTATCAGGGTCAATGAATGAGTCTTTCTAAGTTCATTCCAGAGACTGACAAGGTTGATGTAATTTGAGGATGATCTATTCATCCTACAAAAAAGGTGAGAACATTCCTAGGGACAGCAGGGTACTGTAGGAAGTTAAATCCCCACTATGGTATAATAGCTGCTCTCTTTATGCACCTTCTCAGAAAACATATACCAGATAAGACTGTCTGTCCTCTGGCATGTGAGCAGGTATTTCAAACACTCAAAGAAACTTTGAATGGACCCCCTGTACAAGCCAGTTACAACTAAAATCAAGAAATGATTGTGCACCCATAGAAAGGTGTGGGGTACCAAAGGGTATATATTCATCTCAAGCTCCATTTCTTAAGGGATGTACCCAGAAGACTCACTTGAGATTCTTACATGGGGAGTATGGTGAGATGACAGTAGAGAAAACTGGCTTAAAAGTGTGATGTACTTTCCTTGGTTCTCAAAAAAATGTGACTTACTATGCTTCTTCTTTAATCCTGACTGTGACACACTTGTAAGCTATATTTAAGCTTTATAAAATAAGTAACAGGAAAGTGCTCAGTGAATTTCCACTTATAAGATGTCCTAATGGTGACAAAAGAATTGTATTTGTATTTCTACTTTTATGTAATGCGGAAAATATGTTTGAAAGCTGTAACTTTATTATGCAGTAATTTGCAGAGAAAATGCAGTTTGCTTGCAATTGCAGGAAGGTCATGAGCTGATTCAAATAACGTCTAAGCCCAGAACTGTGAATGAAAGCAGTAAGCTATGTGAACAGTTAAAGGTAAACTTGAAAACCTGTTTTTTTTGTTTGTTTGTTTTTTGTATTACTTTTTTTTTCCTATGAATATGGAAACTCTTGTTTGGTTACACCTCTGGTTTCTGTGAGATGAAAAGTTAATTAGCTAAAATATATATTTTAAACTGAAACTAATGTAAAGTTAGTCAGCTTTGATGGTTATTATGTTAATAACCACATCTATATAAGTGTGCTGTTTTGTCATCTGTTTAATGTTTTAGTATTTTGCACTGCTAAGGGGTTCAGTCTTTAACAGTTAGAGATAGCTTGTTTATTTATGTAATGTAAATAGAGGATTTTCTTTAAATGATCTGTCTGTGCACCTTTGTGCGTTCTTTTCATTGTTCCAGCTATCTTTACCTATGCATATTTAATTTGTATTAGCACTGTCCTGACTCCTGTATTCGTCTAAGTAAGGTTTTTAATTATTCACTTTTGAGATCTTTTGGTTGTAATTATTTATTTGTGTATTATTTCTTATACGGGGAGAAGGTGTTACTTAGCACTGGTGGCTGTCCAGTTGCTGGTATCTGCTACTAATTGTCCAGATCACCTTGTATTATTAGTATTTTGTGTTTATTATTATTTTTAATTAGCTACAAATTAAGATTGGCTTGATAGCTGTCAGGTCTCTTGCCCAATAATGTTGAGTGGTGGCAGTACTACCTTGCCAGGATGAAAGCTGTGTAAATTGTAGAATTCTACCTACTTTGTGTGTGTGTGTGTGTGTGTGTGTGTGTGTGTGTGTGTGTGTGTGTGTGTGTGTGTGTGTGTGTGTGTGTGGACATGTGAGTGCACATGTGTGACTGTATGTAAAGAATAATTTGTTTGAAAGGTGATTACCTGGAGTAAGATGCATTTGAAGACACTGTGGTTCACAGACGGAGTGATAAGATAGAGGACTGGTTTGCTAGACCAAAAACATCTCTATAAATGGTCAGTTTGCAATCCTAGTCTGTGCGTGGATTTTGAAAGCCCTTACCTGAAGCAGCAGTGCATATTCTCTTTATGCTCTTGCAATCAGGTTGCATTTCGTAAATTGTTTATTGAATAAGATTTGTGTGTTTTTTGTTTCTTTTTTTTTTTTTTGTATTTTAACCTGTTGGGCACCAGAGTTATGACTCAAAAGACCATCCATCAGGTGACCATCGGGCCTATTTAGGACATTGGAAGGGATCCAAGGACTATAGCCCCTGTCCCTCACATATCTGCATTACATTTGCTTGACAGGGGTGAGATTTAAAGCCCTCCAGTGCCAGCACAGTGTCATTAAATAAATACAAAATGACTGAAAGCAAATTAGCTTTAAACGTTAATAAAAATAACCAAAGGTAGGAAGTTTTTCAATGGTAAGCACCTTCATTCCTGTAATGGAGCTTCAACAGATGACCTTACTCCCTTACTTAATGTTTAACCCTTTCCTTTTCAAATAAACTTTAACATTCTCCTTATAATTTAGCCCTGGAAAATGACAAGCTTCTAACTTTAGCTGCCAAAGATATTCCTCCCTGTGTAATTCTTCCTCTGCCTCCTGGTAAGTATAAATGTTTTGCTTGTAGCTATTGCAAGTATATTTCAGTTAGAGACAGGGTTAGTATTTTGAGTATAAAGGTTTGTATTTCTATTACAAACAATTTTAATTGCAAACCAAAGTTTGTGGTATGCATCACAGTATGTGTTGATTGTTCTGCTTTTTATATAGGCAGAACAATTAGGGGGTTGTATAGTAGGATCTACAAACATTTGTATGCCGTAAATAAGGCAGATTGTAGCAATGCACCAAGCATGTTATTCATTGTGCTATTAAAGGTCAAGTTGTTAAATGTTTTATTCAGTGCAGTAGACCAAGTGAATAATTTTATAAATAACTTTAAGGCAGAGGAAGAATTAGACTGGAAGGAATATCCTACTCCCCCTTAAATAGTTGTTTGATAAGGCAGTCCTTATCCACACCAAATATAATCTGAAATGCATGCGAATATCCATATGAATAAATTATATAATAAGAGAAAGACGTTGCCTGATGCTGATAAGGGGTTTCATTCTACTTTCCTTAAGAGCACACTTAAGCCATATTTTAAAGGCTTTAAGGGAACCATTAAGATGCTCAAAGCGAAGTATGAACTTAAAAACAGCCAGTAAAACCAAAAATAATTACATATCTTTCATTATGTCAGGAAGCTAAGAATGTATACCCAACATTGTTCAGAGCTAGTCCACAGTAATACTGCTGATAAATTTAATGCAAATTTTAATCCACCCACAGTTGTAACTATTCCACAGATTTCACATCCCAACCACCCCTTTTGTTGCTGTGGAGAAAATTTTCACAGCCTCCTCAAAGCTCATCCATGGGCCTTAATAACATACCAGGTTGCCTGATTATCAGTGCCAAATATGGCCTAGCTGAACCCCTGCTTAACCTAAACTTCTCCACAGGCTATATTTTTGAATCCTGGGAGACAGTCACTGTAAAGCCATTTTACAATGGTGGCCTAAACATGGACCCTGGTAACTACAATCCCATTAGTCTCACTAGCCTCATATGCAAAGCTATGGAATATATTTCCTCAGACCTCATTAATCTGGACATTGAAAATCTCTTAACACTAGACCCTCATCAATCTGGCTTTGTTAATGGAAGGTTCTCCCTCTTTAAACTCATTAATTTCTTTGTAAGAGTAACCAAACCAGTGGATATTGGTTATGCAGTACTTTCAGCACATCTAGCCCTGGCCAAGGCATTTACACTAACCCCCCACACACACACACACATATGCAGGCATTATTGAAAAACTTGTAAATCTAAATATAAACCCTTATGTTGTCAAGTGAATTGCTAACTAGTTGTCTGATAGAACCCAAGTGGTTAGAGTCACAAATACCCCTTCTAAAAGCAAAACAATTACCAGTGGTGTACCAGAGGGCTCAGTGTTGGGCCCTCTCTTATTTGACATCTGTTTCTCAGACCTTCAGGACCAACATTCTTAGGCTATGGTTATCGAAGTTTGCAGATGACTGGAAATTGGGCATTGTTATTCAGTCTTCTACTTACTCAGAATTACTCCAACATGGGTTAGCTCATGTTAACAATTGCTGCAAAGACACTGGTCTCAAATTAAATCTGAAAACAAAGCATTTTCTCTTGCCATGCAGTTGACGTGCCCCCTTCAATCAGACTTTGTCATAAAAAATCAAAGTATTCTTTTTGATAATTCCTTATCGTTTGACCATCATATCTCTGCAGTAGTTCAAAAAGCATTATATCTGGGTCATGTGATTTCCAAAGGCATCTCCGTGATCCAAAGAAATCTTAATTCCCACTTTACTCCTATGTCATCAGATACATACTTGATTATAAAATCATTTTTGGCGTGTATATGTGTAAAAATATTGCTCAGCTTGAGAGACCTCCAAGATTCATAACTAAAATGACCAAAAGCCTAAAAAATCTTACTTACGAGGACAGACAGGCAATCATCTCTCTGTACTCAGTCTCCTATAGACTCATCTGTGAAGATCAGTGTCTAACCTTTCAAGTCATGAAAGATCTAACCCTCAATGGTCTCCTATTCCTTCGAAGAACAAATGGTACCCCAAATACCAGATTAAAGGAACTTAATCTTCATCAGCAAATAAATAAGACACTTCAGTCATTGAAGGTAATGTGTAGTGGTACTGCAAACAACTGGGACAAATTGTACAGGCAGAACAAAGCCCCGAAATGTGAATAAAGGGAAACTAAAAGACCCCTCCATAACATGTAAACTAAATAACACTGATTACAACAGAAAAACATTTGACACACTGCAGATATGTAGAAAATATTCCAAACTAGTTCAGCAAAGTAATATGTTTAGAAAAAACATTTCACTGTCTTCTTCTTTCTCTCTCTAACAAAGACACAATTACATATTGACAAATGGAAAAATTTCAGTCAAATATAGAGGTAACTCTGTGGGGAAAAGGGAACCATCAGATACTGTCCTTTCTCATTTTACAGACATCTTTATTTCTTTTCTGTCTCATAAGACAAGACAAGAAAAGAAAGCCTCAGTTTAACGTTTATATGTCTTAACACCTGGAAGCAATAATACTATGCTCCCAAAATATTAGTGATGGCAATATAAAGGTGATACCTACACTACGTCAACTTATGCAACCATACTAGAAGATCCTATGTGAAAACTATAGAAAAGAATCTAAAAACAGAAGGGAAAATGTGGTGCTATTCTTAAAAAAAAAAAAAAAAAATACGCAGTGTGAAAACACTCCAGCAAACACAAATACCTATCTTACACACACACACACACACACACACACACACACACACACACACACACACACACGCACACACGCACACACGCACACACGCACACACACACACACACACACACACACACACACACACACACACACACACAGACTTGTTAATTAAAAGGTCCTGAAGGAACTATTTTTAAAAAGAGTGTTCATTTACTATTATGTACAAAAAATTAACAGATAAACAAGCAAACTACAGCCCTAGTATAATAAATATAATCAATACTGAGGATGGGGAATTTGTACCATATTTACCAGTGTCCCTGCTATTGAATACTGCTTAAATAACCCATTTGCACTTCCTCAAAAAACTCACACAATTAATGACAAATCTGAGAACTCTTCATTTTGCCTCTGAATGCTAATTCAGTACAATTCGAATATTAAACTAGAATGTATTATCAGACTGCATGACTTCAGTGATATACTGCAGATTTATTATGCTTTAGCCTGATGTCAATCCTGATTAAGAATTCTCTTGGAAGTAAATTGTTTCTTTCCATCCAGCTAACAAAACAGGGACAATGAATGTTTCAAACTTAGAAATACATCTTAGTTACAGCTTAGAGGCATCAGTTTTGGCATACTTACAAAATATAATGTCAATGGCACAACTGGCAACCACACTCACTTTTGGTACAGAAGGCTGTGGGTTCTATTCCTCCACCAGATACATCGATGGCTGACACTGCAGTGCAGCATAAGTGTACTGCCATTTGGGTAGGACATTAAAACTGAGGCCTCATCTGCTTGAGATGGCGATAGCTCAGGTGGATATAAAAGATCCCATGCCATCTATTGAAAAGGGTAAGGGTCCTTTATTTAATAGAACATACAAAAAACATTATTTACATATTTACAAAATACATGTTTGCAGACAAATATATAAACATTTCCATATTTTTTACTACTTATCATTTTTCTTTTAACATCCCCTTTGCTATATTTCCATAATTGACCCCCCCGCTCCTTTTTCTACAACCATAATCTAATTTTTCACAATATATCTGCCAAAGTGGCTCTGCTGGACAGTGGTGCAGGGAACTAATGGCTCTGCTGGACAGAGGCACAGGAAACTAATCTAAGGGGGTGGCAAAAGCCAACACATTCTGGCTAGGCTTATAAATGCCCTTTGGCAGATAGCCTAGTACTTACCTATGAACCTATGAAAATATATTTCCCAATAAACAAAATTTCATTCAGTCTTTCATTACAAATAATCTGTATTACATAAAGTAAAGTCTTAACTACCATCCTCACATATTATTTCTTCTTGTTCACCTAATATCTGTGCATAATTATTCATTATCTATAGCATGTCCAGTGGTGTACCTAGCATATTTGACACCTGGAGCAGAAATTTTTTTCACACCCCCCATCCCGTGGCAGAGATTTTTTTCTAACACCTCCTACTCAGTGACAATTGGTTTTAGTAATAATCATGCAATGAATTAAAATGATGGACAGCTAGAACCAGTGATCAACTCCCCCCAAAACTCAGCCATCCTACAGAAACTCTTGCCCCAAATAATAAGTGCCAGAATCATGGACCAAAGCTAAATGTCAAAAATGCATTATTGTCTCCTTTGGAAAGTTGAGTATGACATTGACAATGCACCCCTAAGAGCTGACCCAGTAGTTCAGAATTTGGTAATGTATGTGGACAGTTGACCCTAAATTCTATTAGGAACAGAATAAGATGAAGCAAACATAGGAACATTCTGCAAAATCTGGAACAGTTTCAACTTGGTTTTACAAATACAGCACCCAGAGAGAAAGAGAGAGAGAGATAGAAAGACAGCAGCATACTTCATGTAAATGCACATTAGTCATGTAAAGGCAGACTATAAATTAAGCAAACGATATGAGAATAACTTGCAAACAAAGCATATTAAGCAAATCCAAGGACATTCTGTAAAATTGTGGACAGTTTCAAATGTGTTTCGTACAATATTCAATTTATTTCACACAAACGGACACTAGTCGTTAATGCCTGCCTTTAAACTTAGAACTAGTTATTTCATTAACAACATAGCTAGCCACCCACCCTCCCCAAAAAAAGTATAAATATTCCAATTTATTTATCACAAATGTGCACTAGTAGCCCTTAATACCATACTTTAAACTGAGGAAATGAAGAGAGTAAGTTCTGATAGCACAGCTAGCCAACCCCTCACCCCCAAAAATCTATTTATTTCACACAGATGCAAACTAGCCAGCCTTTAAAATAATATGAATAGGACAAAGTTACTGCCACCCCCCCCCCCAAAAAAAAGGCATAAATAGTCAGATTGATTCACACAAATGCACCTTAAGGGTGGAATTTAAACCAAACAAGTGAAAAAGACAAGTTACAGTGATCATAGCACAGCTGGTCAACCCTCCCCCTACAAAAAAATAAAATAAAATTATTCCAATTTATTAACAGAAAGATTCACTTGCCAGGCTTAATAGCATAATTTAAGCTAAGCAAATGAAAGGGCAAGTTACTTTAAGCCACAGACCAGCTAGCGACCCCCACCCCACAAGAACAAAAATAGGGCAAGTGAGTACAATGAAAAAAAAGAATATAAATATCCAGTTTCAAAATACTTAAACAAATGTGCACACACACACACACACACACACACACACACACACACACACACACACACACACACACACACACACGCACGCACGCACACGCACGTACACACACACATACAAACACACACACACACACACACACACACACACACACACACACACACACACACACACACACACACACACACACACACACACTCCAAACATAAGAAAGAAGATCTGGTTATATTCACATTAAAAAAATACTTACTTTCAGTCTGGTAGTCCACAGTGCCCTGGCTGATTCACTTGCTGTGATTAATCCAGTTCACCAGTTTCAATTAAACAAAAAAAAAAATGTTTCCACTGCAAAACTCTGTACTGCATTTTACTACTGTGCAACTAGAAGGCTGCTGTTAATTTTAAAAATAACCACAGTTCTCTTCAGTCTTGTCTGTAGTTCCTTCTGAGTGTCCTCCAGTCCTGTACCATATTTTTATGCATGGACGCGTGGATACACAGATGCACACAAGAGGAAGAAACAAAGTGTTTACAGAGCCAGATCATGGCCAAATGGGGCCCTAGGCAGTTAATGGATCGGGCCCTACACACACACACACACACACACACACACACACACACACACACACACACACACACACACACACACTTGTATTTAAATTACATGCAGAATGCTGAAAAGGAGTATGCAACAGATGATACATGCAGGGACACACAAAGTGTTCTTAAAGAAGAATGCCCTTAAAGGGAGCCAGCTCTAGTTTTACATGAAGTTTTTAAAAGTATGGCTGCACTCCATTACTGTTTGCAACTGTGGCAGACCGCTGATTATGGCATTAATATTCTCAAAACAGTTTACATCACACAACATTTTCCAAAGTTTTGACACTCTTTTATATTTAAAAAAAAAACATGCTGTGTTGTTTCTTCCTCCCCACAAAAACTCACTCTTTCAACTGTCTTTTTATATGGCATATTCTCTTTTACTTGTAACTTATTTATTACCAGTCCGCATAGGAAAACCACCGTTTACCTTACGTTAATGGCTTTTATCACTTATTCTGGTAAGTTTTACCATGAATTTACATAATAATATTGTTTCATGTTATTTTTTTCTTGATAATTTAAATTTTTCATGTGCATATTTTTTGACTTTTTCTTAATGTCATAATTTTCCAAAACTTTTTGTACTTGCATGAAAACATTCTCACTATTTCTCATGCTCTTCCTTTATACACTTTAGTACTTTATACAAGTTTAAAGAAGCAGAATAATCAACTGGATTTAGCAACACCTATTCTCTCCCGTCATCACTTGTATACAACACACCTTTTTGGACTGGGTTTTATATTAAACCCTATATAAAAAAATAGCAGCTGCACGATTCTCTTTTCATATTTTTCTGGGAACATATAAGCATTTGAAATATATGCTATGTTTCCATTAATATGGAATTCACCAGATAAACCTTTTTTCTGAATGCAGATCTAAATGTCTTCCACAGAAGACACATTTCTTTCATTTCTTTTATCAAGCCCACCTCATAACATCATGATTTTCCCAAATTTTATCCCTAGCAAAGACAATTCACTCATTGAAAAATGCACACCCCCAGTTTTCACCACATCACCCAAACTTTTACTTTTATCTCTATTCAAGATCATTCCTATTTCCTTTAAACATCTATTCAGACAAACCAACACTTCCTTCATCCATATTCAGTAGTGGATCAAGGATTTTGCAAAAAGGGGGCACAGCCTGGAAAGCAGACCAGCGGGGGCTCTTAAAAGTACCCAAATGGGGCTTCAGATCAGTGTTCTGACAGTAGAAGTAATGACCAAGCTATATTATATATACATATGTGTGTGTGTGTGTGTGTGTGTGTGTGTGTGTGTGTGTGTGTGTGTGTGTGTGTGTGTGTGTGTGTGTGTGTGTGTGTGTGTGTGTGTATACAGTTGCACATCATTGTGTCGGAGCTGTGGTACTAGAAGTCAGTAACTCCTGTTCACACTCCATGTCCATAGTGGCATAACTTGCATAAATGTTACAATAACCTAGCAAACAGTCCTACTGGAGATGACATGATCACAGCAAGTACCACAGCAAATTTACATTATTTTATAAGCAAACAATCTCTGTGCAAACATAGAAACACTTCAGTTACTTGAAACCAACAGAGAGAATTAAGCAACTACGAAAAAGTCACAAAAAACAAATAGTTCATACACATGCACATTATTAAAATAACTAAAACCACTGTAACATTTCACAAAGGATTTAATTCAACATCTTCCAACCTCCACCTCTATTCCATAACTTTCTCTCATCTCTAACTTTCACAGTATTATCATCAGTTTCACACAACCCTGCATGTGTTTTTTTAACATAGTCCTCTTCCAGTTTATCAGTTTTAAACATTTAAGTTACTACCAGAAAGCAAATAGTTGCTCCACTGATAAATGCTATTTTTGTTACACAGTTCCAGAAATTTCATTAATCCATTAGTTTCAAATGTCAAAGCTTCTGTCCCATTATGTATAAAGTCTGAATTTCATGAGCTTTAAAAGCAATTACCAAATCTTCCCATACATAATATCTGTCTATTGCCGTGTCATTTTTGTTCTTATTCTCACAGTTTTACTTACAGTTTGTTGCTGCTGTTCTTTTTTCTTGCTGTCACTGCTGCATATGTTTTAATTACTACATTATCTGCTGCTTCAAAACTACACACCTTTTCAGTTTGCTTCTGCTTTCCTCTTTTACTTTATGTCAGTGCTGTATGAGTTTTAACTGCTGCATTCCCTGTTACCACATCACCTGGTTCATTCTCTACATTATATCCTCAACACTTCTGAAATATGTAACTGCCATCTCACCCCTGTTACCACATCACCTGGTTCATTCTCTACATTATATCCTCAACACTTCTGAAATATGTAACTGCCACCTCACCCCTGTTACCACATCACCTGGTTCATTCTCTACATTATATCCTCAACACTTCTGAAATATGTAACTGCCACCTCACCCCTGTTACCACATCACCTGGTTCATTCTCTACATTATATCCTCAACACTTCTGAAATATGTAACTGCCACCTCACCCCTGTTACCACATCACCTGGTTCATTCTCTACATTATATCCTCAACACTTCTGAAATATGTAACTGCCACCTCAGCCCTGTTACCACATCACCTGGTTCATTCTCTACATTATATCCTCAACACTTCTGAAATATGTAACTGCCATCTCAGCCCTGTTACCACATCACCTGGTTCATTCTCTACATTATATCCTCAACACTTCTGAAATATTTAACTGCCACCTCACCCCTGTTACCACATCACCTGGTTCATTCTCTACATTATATCCTCAACACTTCTGAAATATGTAACTGTCATCTCACCTCTGTTACCACATCACCTGGTTCATTCTCTACATTATATCCTCAACACTTCTGAAATATTTAACTGCCACCTCACCCCTGTTACCACATCACCTGGTTCATTCTCTACATTATATCCTCAACACTTCTGAAATATTTAACTGCCACCTCACCCCTGTTACCACATCACCTGGTTCATTCTCTACATTATATCCTCAACACTTCTGAAATATTTAACTGCCACCTCACCCCTGTTACCACATCACCTGGTTCATTCTCTACATTATATCCTCAACACTTCTGAAATATGTAACTGCCATCTCACCCCTGTTACCACATCACCTGGTTCATTCTCTACATTATATCCTCAACACTTCTGAAATATTTAACTGCCACCTCACCTCTGTTACCACATCACCTGGTTCATTCTCTGCATTATATCCTCAACACTTCTGAAATATGTAATTGCCATCTCACCCCTGTTACCACATCACCTGGTTCATTCTCTACATTATATCCTCAACACTTCTGAAATATTTAACTGCCACCTCACCCCTGTTACCACATCACCTGGTTCATTCTCTACATTATATCCTCAACACTTCTAAAATATTTAACTGCCATCTCACCCCTGTTTCCACATCACCTGGTTCATTCTCTACATTATATCCTCAACACATCTGAAATATTTAACTGCCACCTCACCCCTGTTACCACATCACCTGGTTGATTCTCCACATTATATCCTCAACACTTCTGAAATATGTAACTGCCACCTCACCCCTGTTACCACATCACCTGGTTGATTCTCCACATTATATCCTCAACACTTCTTAAATATTTAACTGCCATCTCACCCCTGTTACCACATCACCTGGTTCATTCTCTACATTATATCCTCAACACTTCTGAAATATGTAACTGCCATCTCACCCCTGTTACCACATCACCTGGTTCATTCTCTACATCACATCCTCAACACTTCTGAAATATTTAACTGCCACCTCAGCCCTGTTACCACATCACCTGGTTCATTCTCTACATTATATCCTCAACACTTCTGAAATATTTAACTGCCACCTCACCCCTGTTACCACATCACCTGGTTCATTCTCTACATTATATCCTCAACACTTCTGAAATATTTAACTGCCACCTCACCCCTGTTACCACATCACCTGGTTCATTCTCTACATTATATCCTCAACACTTCCGAAATATGTAACTGCCACCTCACCCCTGTTACCACATCACCTGGTTCATTCTCTACATTATATCCTCAACACTTCTGAAATATGTAACTGCCATCTCACCCCTGTTACCACATCACCTGGTTCATTCTCTACATTATATCCTCAACACTTCTGAAATATGTAACTGCCATCTCACCCCTGTTACCACATCACCTGGTTCATTCTCTACATTATATCCTCAACACTTCTGAAATATTTAACTGCCACCTCACCCCTGTTACCACATCACCTGGTTCATTCTCTACATTATATCCTCAACACTTCTGAAATATGTAATTGCCATCTCACCCCTGTTACCACATCACCTGGTTCATTCTCTACATTATATCCTCAACACTTCTGAAATATTTAACTGCCATCTCACCCCATGAAACAGCAGAACTGTCACCCGGATCTTACTGATCAAATTATTTTTACAGAACATCATGTGCAAGCCCTCCTGACACCAGTTCTATTGTCTGCACCACTTCACCTGAATCGCTTCCTTCCTTCTCCATGGAGACATAAGCACAGCTCATTTGCAACAGCCACCACATGGGAATCTTTTCTTACCTTCTGAAGTTCCATATCAAACAGATTTTTCTCCAAATTATTATTTTCTAATTCCAAACTTCCATCGTTTTTCTCTCCTCTATGTTGCTGCTTTCCTTAGGCCTTCCTTGCTGCTGTAGGAGCCTTCTGGTGCCATCTAGCATTTCCAAAGAGTAGGGTAAGTTCCCTAATGCCCTACCCAAAGATTTCCCCTAGTACTATAAATACCATCTCATATCTCTATTGAAAAGAGAGTTCTAGTGTAGTGGGATTAACCCAGTCAACAAAGGATAAATAAAAATAAAAATGTACTACTTGCTGTTCAACTTCCTGACAATGTTTCAGGTCATAATGTATGCAGCATGCTTCAGAAATATTGCCACTTACCAACACAATATGTTGGGCTGGGGTAATCCCAATATTCTGATTACTTATTTATGTCAAATTCCTTGTTACAAGTAAGAAGCTCATCCTTCTGTGCATAATTCTGTTACGTTAAAATAACACTACAAACTCTGGAGTCTATTATTAAAACCTGGCAAAGCACCCAGATTTCAAGGTGGCAGTTCCTGTAAATTTCTTGAGTTAACATGAAAGTGAAACTGAAAACTGTGTGCTAGTTAGGGGAATTCTGATAAATGAAATAGCATCAGGACTGCACAGTTAATTAAGCAAGTATAAAAATACATTTGTGCATTGAAGTCTGTTATTAGAATCACGTCAGACAGACTCATTAAAAAAGCTACCATGACAATATAGTGTGCCAAGAACTGCTTTTAAATGCCAACTGTGTAAAACATACATAGATATTACATCAACTCACTTTAATCTGATGTGTGATATTGGCAAAAAAAAATCTAATACTAACAGAGTAATCTGTGCATAGCATCAGCATTCGTCTTTCATCTTACTTTCACTTCTGCACTGAGTTACAAACTTCTGAAATGACTGCACTAAACTACGGATGAATAGTTTGCATATATGGAAACCTTGGTGCAGTGCTGGTAACAAAGTATTGGGAACTTTCCATGTGGCAGAGTAAAACATATAAACACTCTCTCCTCTTTTACAGACACAGAAACATGCACACACACACACACACACACACACACACACACACACACACACACACACACACACACACACACACGCACACACGCACACACACACACACACACACGCACACGCACACACTGAACAGAGGGGCAATATCTGTTTTTAACTTCTCCCAATGTTTAACAGTTTTAATACCATGTTGAGATTAGATCTCATTCCTAAATCAGGGTATATTTACACATTCATAAAATCAGTATTGCTTCAATCTCTGGTGTTTGTCAAGAGTGATCTTCACTTTATGTTACCTGAAGTTAAACAGTGTCTGGGAAGTCTGATGTGTTAGTAAGGAATTATCAGCATTTTACAGTAAGAGGTTCTCGCCATTTTACTCTGAAGAAGAAGAAGAAGAAGCAATGCCACATTAGACATTATAGTGGAAGTTGTTGTTGTGTCTTTCGGCTTTTCCCGGTTAGGGGTCGCCACAGTGGAACTCTGGTCCACTAATGATTGGTAGTTGATTTTTACATGCCGAGTTACCAGCCCTGATGCACAACCTTCAACGAAGGTACGCCCATTCACACATGTCTCCATGCAGAAGACGCTCTAGCTAAGAATCGAACCGGACAGCGTCTTACTGTGAGGCGACAACGATATTATAGTGGAAGTGATAACTGAAAAATTGCTGGGATTTGAATATGCCAGTAAAACAAAATAATGAGATAGGTACTGAGTAAGACTACAGAAAAGATGCCCAAACATGTCACAGTATGAACCATGAATAGCTCAAATGTCATTCAGTTCTGTGTTACTGTGAGAGTGTATGCAATCTGCCATTGCAGACACACATTGATAAGCACAATTCTTATAGAATGTGTTTGCAATAGAATGAAAATTAAACAACGGATGGGAAAAAGGGACAGTCAGGTATGTGAGTCAATACTGCTGCCAACATGCATGCCAGATTTTTGCCTCGTATTTTTGGTCTGTTCCTCATAAAATTTGTGTTTTTTTAGCACATCACTGAGGACTGACATAACTAAATAATAACATACATTTGAGTTTTAGCATTCATCTCTTTCAGAAATATGCAGGACAACTGAAATCCTGTTATTCTAATCAATTGTCTAAGTTTATAACAGCAATATTTAAAATCTATCCCTATTTTTTGGCCTTTATCCTCCATTATTTTAGACTTTATCCAGATTTCTTTCACTAAGAGGTTGTGAGGTGTGTACACAGAAATGGAGTAGTGATGACAGCGGTAGGCTGGAGAAGGAGGCATGAAAAAAAGAAAGACATTTCTCTAATGTTATTAACAAACAAGGGTTTGCCAGAAACATTCCTGCAACTTCCTCCCTGTAGAAAGATTATTTCCTAAACCACTCAAACATACAGAGACACACACACACATATTCATTCATATGTATACACCTACATTGGTTTCAGCCCAGTCCTTCCATCACAAAAATCACCCTAGAAACATTTAAAATGAAACTAAAACAAAATAGATATTTCATAAGTGTGAGGAAGTGGGCATTAACAGGATCTCATTTGTCAACAAATTTTAGACGCTCCTAGCCCCCCAGGTAAAGCAGACCATAGGTAAGAGCTGTGCCTCTTCACTTACTGTGCTGCTGTGGTACTACAACTGTCAGCATTAACAGCAATAAAACAAACTCACATCATACTTCATACATATCTGAAATCCTGTTGCCAGCAAAGGTAGTTTCATTAAAATGACATATTTACCTTAAACTTTATCAACAAACAATCCATAGTGAGTTCCAGTTCTGTGCTATGAGCTGCTAATGAGCATAGTCCTGTAGTCCTGGGTTTATCTCTTTCATTCTCATTGGGCTTACTGTGCAGCTCTGAGCAAGTCCCTTAAACAAACATTGCTTGCGCAGCACTGCTAAAAAGATATTTGCACCTAGTGGGTTTACCAACTGCCACAGAATTGTGGAGGACAAATAGAAAGCCTTAACACACTGCAACCATCTCCATCTTTATGCATCTCTACAGAAAGGGAATACAAAACATGTAAAACAACACTAAACCCCCAAAAGCAATTATATATAAAGTTTCTTATTCTATAATTCCTACTGATTAGTTAGTGAGGTTTCAATGTAGAGGGAAAAGACTGCAAAAGATGTTTTGTTTACATACACATGTGATTAGTGTTTTGATTGTGGATTTTCAAAAGAAATGGAAAGCAATAGTAACAATAACAATAACATTTTCTGCTGGGTCACAGGAATGTACTTCCTAGGCATGTGCTGATTACTGAAGTGTGACCTTTCTATATGAAAGGAAAACAGATTGATTTAAAATGACAAGACCAAAGGATCTTGTGTGAAATTAGCAGAGTCATAAATTCAAATCCCACTTCTTGTCTTTACTCTCCCATTTTTTTGTTTCCTAACAGCAAATGATGAATGAAAATGAGAAACATTTATTTGTTTTAGTGCTCATATTTAATTATGTTTACATTACAACCACCTTAAAAAAGAAGTTATGTACTCACTATAATGTTCCATCTGTGATGTCCATTTTCATTCTTCCTCAACTCTTAGGTTCGGATCCATTCCTCAGATCTGACTTGGCCGCTTCTACTAACTCGTAAATCACTGAAAGCTCTCAATCTCCTCCCTTTCCCATAATGCCCTAGTCCCTAACATACCTCAGATCTTATTTGCCACCTTAGAGTTCAGACATGGTCACTGTTGTAGCTCTCGAGTCCTTAATGTTTTAGGTTTCAGTGAGTTAATAACTTTCCTTATTTTTATATTTGATATCTTATATTTTTTCTTCTTATATCTTCCTAATTCTAACAGTGAACCCAGCAGTTGAGGAATGAATGAAAATTTACAGGATCAGATCATATAAAATCCACCTAATGTAGTAATTACTTTTCATCCTCTCCAAATATAAAAGCTCACTATAGTTCATGTAAAAAGCATTCATGTACAGCTAGCAGGACTTGAGAGACTTAGACATTTCAGCAGGTAGAAAATTGTCTCACTACCTGACAAAACCTGTACCTTACGTAAAGCAGAATCCCTGAAGTTATAAATGTCTACAAAAGTAACATACCTTAATATGATCTGAACTATTAACTGTGACATTTCATAATATTTTTCTGAAGTTCTTTGGACTCTCAGAGCCTGTCAGCCTTTCATCAAGGTTTCTTTAGCTGTAACCGTTTCAGTCTAATATCATCATTTTTTGAGTCGGGGAAAGGACAGCACTAAGTAGTTTCTGTGCAATGATTACTTCAAAGTACAGGGAACCCTTCCTTCACTCTATTGAAAAAGAACACACATAACTGTATATATTTTTCTTCTTTCCACAGTGTTTTATAGAATATTCAGCAGAGAAAGGAATATATTGCATTTAACAGTGAAAAAAGATATATTTGGAGAGGCTACCAACACTAGAGAAAGCAAACTGTTTTGACTGACATCCATATTCATACTTAAACTACAGCATAGCAAAAAATAAATAAACAAATAAATAAAAAGCTTTCCACAAAATAGAACAAGTTGCAAAATATAACATGCAAGTAGGCATTTTCAAAGTGTAACTGAACAGTATGATGTAAGGTTAAATTTCTTCATAGTCCTGGTGGAGTGCTAGCATTATCTATTGGATAACCCTTTTGCAAATTCATGCAGTCAAGCTTACAACTCATCATTCAGCTCAAATAATGTGAATTCAAGCATATTCTAAATTATATAAACTCAAAGTTATACTAATGACATATAAAGTACATGCATTTGAGGCAGTTTGCCCATTACTTACCATATTACAGCCAACTTATTCAAGACTTTTTTAAATTATTGCTGAGTTTTTCTTGCTATCTTATCTTTTTTTTTATTTTTTTTTTGTATCCCTACATCATATTTCATGAAAGATGGGTATACTCTTGGACCTACTGATTTCATTAATGTACTGAAGATTTTATTCCTTCCTTACCCAGCCTTTTCTTTATGAAAATTCTATTATTTTCTTTACTAAAATCCTGTTAGCACTTTAACAATGCAACCACCAAAAGATTATTCAAAGGCTAACTTACTTGTATAGTGGTCTCAAGTGAGAGACTGTATCAAATGTCATGCCAGTGTACAATTAGTTGGAGAAAATACATTGATCCTGTATATTTAGACATCGGTGCCCATACCAGCTAAAAATGAAAAAGGTTGTGTAACAGACAAGAGCTTTGGTTGCCACACAGATGAGGTTTGAATCCCACCAATGTTAACCAGTGTAAATGGCAATGGTAATGTTGTGTCCTTAAAGTAACCTACTGCTGGCACTCAGCAATGTGAGGGGCAGGATTTACAGCTGAACGAATCCACTCCTCTACTTGTAAATACTTCTGGCAGCCTCCAGAGGAATGGCCTCTCAAGTTATACCACTGGCACTGAACAGTTTAAAGTAGAAAAGATACACAGATCTGATTCTCTAACCAGTTCACCAAATGTAACCTGGCCTCAGGACCAAACAAAGAATATACACTGTGACCCTGGTATGGGCTTCCAACATTCACACCCAGACGAGGAATTAACACTGACCACTTACTGAACTGAGTCTTTGGCTTGGCACCCCAGGCTCCATTCTTAGTCATCTCTGTGAACCTCAGTATCTTTAGTGCCTCTTTTCCACAACTGTCTTTTAAATGCATTATTGCAATCACACATAAAGACACACACACACACGCCCACTCATGCTTTATACAATTCTGAGGGAAGGCTAGTAGAATTCTCAAGTTCCCCAGAATATTTTGCCCTGTCAAGTGAGATGTGCTAATACCATATTGGTCTTCATCGATAGCCATATATAATTATAAAAACATACCACTGCTAATCTGCAAAGCACCTCAGCTTTGGATGTGGATGCAGCAGCTTGACAACCTGCAGTGATAAATAATAGCCTATTCTTGAATAATAAATAATGCCTAAATAAATACCAGCCACAGTATGGTAAAACTGAATAAATAATAACTATTTTGAAAATAAAGATGTTAGACAATATTTATACAAAGTAAATGTGCAGAGAAATACACATTTGCACAAAATAACAGAAAATAATTAATCAAATGGAAAATTTAAAAGAAAATCTCTGACTAATACTAGTTAAATGATCTAACTGAATCTAGCTTTCAGAATATCAAAGCATTAACTAAGCATATTATCAAAAAACCTAAAATAGTTTGCAAAAAATCTTTACACAGACATTTACACAAGACTAACTTATTCCACATGTCTCAGCTCACAATATTTTAGCTTATCATTTAATTCAGTTTTTCTTACAAGAAAAAATAGCTGAAAGGAAACTTAGGATATCATGTCTTGTTGTCAGCTCCTCACACCTTAGGGCTTAAAGTTTCCTGCTTGCCAACTTTGCTATGACTTCCCATGCAATTACAATCAAGCAATTAATTATTTCACGAATCAGAAATATCTCTGCATTTCATCACACAATTGCTGCACTTTCCAGCAGAATAGAGTTACAGGTTTTGTACATATTTTCTCTATATTACAATAAAAGAAGAAATACGCATCTATTGTCACTGTTAAGATATCTTATAAATGTAATTTTGCAGTACAGCTTTATAGACTTTAAATCCAGTTTACAGATGTGTTACACTCTGAACTAACCAAAAGATAACATGATTCTCTTCTTAAACATGTTTCATGCTGAAAACATATTTCTGTAAATCATAAATCTGCTACAATATTGAGTTGCTTTGATACAAAATCATCTTAATCAAAATATTACTGGAGAAGATATATTTTTTGTTGCTGCTGTTTTCAAGCAGCATAGCATTTTTATTAGTTAGAATTGATACAGCATGCCATTAACAGGCAATGAAATTGTGATAAAAAATGAAAAAAAACGATGAGCTAGAAACGAAGATCACTGAGTGTAACTATTTACAATAAAAAATATAGGCAAGAGATAGAAAAATAATTACATTTTCTAGAGCCAATACTTTTCCAACAATGTACTGTATCATAAATTCAATATCAAAACCAAGTATCTAAGCAGCCAGTCCTGTGGTTTATCCTTGGAAAACTTCTTTGTCTAGCCAATCCACAAGAATTTTCCAGTTTCCCATTTTTTTAATGATCTGCCTGTTGAATGAAAACTTAGTACCTCCTACCTCTAGATCTCACATCTTTCTTGTCAGAGATTTAAGATCTGGAATTGTTGGTGGGACCATTTGCTTCTACTTTCTCGTTATACATTTTTTAGCTATTAACAATAACAAAATATGTGGTCCATAGCCCTTGAACCCTCAGGAAGCCCCACCAACCCTAATAGAAAATCTTTAAGATGTAACTGAGCCCTTGGACCACATATCCAAGAAACCAAATGAGCAATCTCTTGCTTAAACTGACAGAGTTTTCCAAACTGCAAGTTCAGGCCTATGACATCTCCAACAGCTAAATGAGTTTGTGGGAGAAATACCGGATAACCTGGCAGGTATCTAGAAATATTTGAAATAACATTGCCAGACAAAATAATTTTCTGGAGTGCATAGCATACCTAGGGATAGAAAGAATAACTTTCCCATCTTTGGGTGGTATAGGAGTTTTAAACTCCTTCTCCCATATGAGCCTGAACTTTTCTGTTTTGTCTGTGTCAGTTTTTTAAAATTAATGAATGTATCTTGCCTATCACTTTTTTATTCTGATAGAGATGTCACTGGAAGATGACCCAAGAGACAAAGTTAGGATAATCTTTAGGACTTATCTTACATAGGTTGAAAAACTTTACTTCTTGTATTAGAAAATTAAAGAAATCTATACGTTTCATTCACTCCAAATTCCAGGGTAAACTGATCACAGTTAATGGTACTCCTTTAATAACTAACTGAGTCCAATATTGCAAGCCTTCACATCCTTTTAGGTGTATTTGATATTTGGGAATAAGTTGACTGAAATTACTCTTCTTCTTTATGGGGGCTAATTCCCTCTACCAAGGTGCTAAGTTGGCTTAGCATAAAAAATCATTTAGGGTAGCCATTTCTTGCCTTCAAACTGTAATCCCTAAAATGTCTTGTGGAAGTCTAGTTTTAGACAATTCATACAATCTATTTAAGTCACTAAAAGAGAAAAGTAGAGCTTTCTTTTCATTGAGAAGAATCATTATCCGAACCCAACTGTCTGATCATCTTCAACCTTATTGCTTGGATAGAGGAAGTAAAATCTGGAAAGCCCACCCACCACGCCAGAATTTTTTGATAAAGGCAAGATCTCCCAAGAGATCCTGTGCTTTCCTCCATCCCAAATAAAGTTGAGCCAGAGCTTCTTAATTGTTTGTGACCATTCACTTTTGAAGGCAGGAAGATCTCGTACTGCGTAAAGGAGAAGAGGCAGAAAAAAATCAATTAACTGCCAGCATTTTCTCTGAGATGTCTAGACATAGCCCTTTTTCAGTTGCTTATATGTTAAATTCATTTAATGTGCTAGGAAACTGTATCCCTAAATATGTCATGTTACTTATTAATTGTAACCACAGCAACTGCTGAATCTAGGTTGGAGAAGGTGTATAAGAAATGGAGATTAATTCCATCTTTAGTATGTTTATTTTGTATCCATACAAATTACCAACATTTTCCACTAGTTGGAAAACCATTTAGAGTTCATGTTTAGGCTCAGTTAAATACAAAAGTAAGAATCATCTGCATATAAGGTTATCATATGTTTGAGTGCTTATTTTGTATCCCCTTAAAGAAGAGTTCATCAGACAGGATGCCAGCTATTTAATATAAAGGACAAATAGCAATAGAGAAAGAAGGCATCCCTGTCTC
Source organism: Protopterus annectens (assembly GCF_019279795.1). Taxonomy (NCBI): domain Eukaryota; kingdom Metazoa; phylum Chordata; order Ceratodontiformes; family Protopteridae; genus Protopterus; species Protopterus annectens. The sequence goes on along the minus strand of NC_056746.1, from coordinate 858,729,213 downwards.
ATGGCCAGTAGGATAGGAAATCTCTATGAAAGCCTGGAGCTGTTCTTTATTCTAGCAGCCATAGAGCCCTTGTATAACTTTGAGATCAAATTAACAAACTTAACGGGAAAAACCCATATATTGTAATACTAGGAGGAGATACTCCCACCTTACTTGATCAAACACCTTTTTGGCATCTAAACTGGCTAGAAGCAGTGGAGAGGCCATTTGACAAACATCCTCTATTATTAATGAAGTTTTGAGCAAGTTGTTAAATGTAGACCTACCCATTATAAAATCAGTCTTGTCTTGATGCTCAAGGGAAGGCATAAACTTTGCCAGTCTATGTGCCAGCTATGCCATACATAGTTTATAATCGTAGTTAAGTACAGAGATAGGTCAGTAGTATGCCACTTGGGACCAAAAATACTTTGTAACCATAGTTAAGTACCAAGATAGGATGGTAGGACACCATTTGCAAAGAATCCTTTTGGGGTTTTAAAATTACAGAAATGAAGGCAGTCTTCCATGATGAAGGGAAAATAGCCTCTCAAAGGATAACATTAGACAAATTTGCAAATAACACAAAAAAAATCATCTATTGTTTTCCTATATACTTCCAAAAGAATCCATCTGAGCTTAGTGTCTTACCTCTAGGGATACTGTTATATACCAGCTTCAGTTCCTGTGGAGAAAAAGGGAAGACAAGCTCTGCATTCTGATCAGGACTTAGCCATGATAATACCAAGGAAGGTAAAAAAATTAGAGATTACCTAAAGACCCAGGAGGTAGTCTCCATGAGGACTTTATAATTGTTCTAAATGGGAGGCAAACTCCTCAAGTATGTCGACTGGAGTCTAAATGACTTGTGTACCAATATTATTCTTAACCTTATTAATGCGTCTGTTACCTATCTGTTAACCGTTTTGTTTGCTCAATGATACAGCTAAATACTTCAATGAAAAGGAGATGTATCAAAAGGTTTCTGACCCATGACTTTACGATATGAATCCAGTTTTTGGTCTAATGTTTCAATAAGCTCTTTTTGTAACATACAAAGTAAATCTTTATTCCCCTATTCATTTCCTTGCATAATCAAGTTTTGAACTCTCAATATTTTCTTGTGTGCAGACCTTGTTGATTCTCCTTAATTTGATTACTTATGAATTTTGCAAATTGAATCAGTAGTTGAGAAAAAGAAAGCTTAATAGGATCCCAGTTTTCCACTAACAAGACCCCCTGTGCTTGTCATATTATATCTAATATACTTATTTATTGGCATTTTTTAACCGGGAAAGTCCAACTGGGCACAAGTGCCCTTTTTCAGTGGAGGCGAAGGGAGAAAAGCTCCAGTGTATCATATTTAATACAATCAATGTTTACAATAATACATTTTATAATGGAGTTTCAGTGAATATATATCATAATAGTCAGTATAATAAAATTTGTATTGATATTCAAAATATCATTACATTTACAAGCCTGATTTTTGAGACCTTACAGATTGAAGAGTGATGTATAAGCTAGGTAGGAATAATTTAAGAAATAGAATAGAATGAGGTATTACGGGAGATAAGTAACTCTGAGTATTAATAGAAAAGTAGTGATGGAATAGTAATTTGGGTAGCCACGGTGGTGCAGCAGTTAGCATTGCCACCTCACAGCAAGAGGTTCTCTGGTTCAATCCTCAGCTGGGTTGCCTTCTGTGCGGAGTCTGCATGTCCTTCCTGTGGTCGCGTGGGTTTCCTCCGGGTACTCCGGTTTCCTCCCACATCCCAAAGACATGCTGTAGGTGGATTGGATACTCTAAACTGGCCCTAGGTGTGTGTGTGTATGTGTGTGTGTGTGTGTGTGTGTGTGTGTGTGTGTGCGTGTGTGTGTGTGTGCGTGTGTGTGTGTGTGTGTGTGTGTGTGTGTGTGTGTGTGTGTGTGTGTGTGTGTGTGTGTGTGTGTGTGTGTGTGTGTGTGTGTGTGTGTGTGTGCGCCTTCCATGGAAGGTTGGGTGCCAGGTTGGCAACTCAACACCATAAAACTCCACTGCCAATCATGAGCAGACAGGCGATCCACTGTGGAGACCCATAACCAGGAAAAAACCCAAAGAAGAAGAAGAAGTGATGGAATAGTAATTTGGTTGTGCTAATTAAAAGTAGGCATAGTAGTTTAAGAAGTACTATAAAGTGGGGTATTAGAAGGGGATAAGTTTAAGGTTAAGTGATTTAGTGCTGTAAAGGAGGTAGAAGAAAGGCGATGAAGTGCAATAGAGAGCTGTGTCCCAGATAAGGAGCAGGGACAAAGACAGGAGGCAAAGAGGACTTCTTTTAGAAATGGTTTGAAAAAATGAAGGTGTGTGATAGACCTGATTAATATAAGAATTCTGTTCCACGTTCTATCTACACTGTTGGCTTAGAGAATGACCCCAGCAGACCTTTGTAGTTTGCAAATTATAAGCAGTTCTTTATTATTTGACCAAAGGGACAATTTGGAAGATAGTATTGAAGCAGTAGTCTAATTGTTGGGTAGGCAGATGGGGTATGGATAATTTTATGGGTTAAGTTGTGCTGGGTATGGCGAGGAAGCTCGAGTCAGTTAAGTGTTGTTAGTGCTAAACAGTGGTGGGTATGGTAAGGTTTGTTGCAAGTGAATCTGGCAACTTTGTTACAACACTGTTCAAGTTTAGAACTAAGTGAGGCTTCTATGTTGATCGTGCCAAGGCTTCATACAGGAGACAGGGTAAGAGTTAAGTGGTATCTAGAGTTACCTTTGTTAGAGTCTGCAAGGAATTTCTTTTCTGTATGTTGCCTAGTTTTTGATGGGTTTTCATGATGATGTTGTGAATATGTAAACTGAATTTAAGATTGTCATCACTTGTCATGCCAAGTATGTGAGGTAACTTCCATCATGGTATTATTTAAGTAAGAAATTTTAAAGTTGCTTTTTTCATGAAAATGGGATTTTGGAAAAAAGTAATTTAGTTTTTGGGGGGATTTGGTAGCAGGTGATTATCCTGTAGCCAACATGCAACAGAGTTAAATGCTTCTTAAGTAATTCTCTGAAGCTGTATTAGGTTGTCAGAAATGCTAATTGGATAGGATCATCAGTGTATTATATGAGAGAAACTTGCTGAGAGGATTTATGTAAATTGTCAGTGAATATTATTAAAGAGCAGAGGGCCAAGAATGGAGCCCTGTGGTACACCAGAACTGACAGGAAGGAAAGGAGAAAAGGTGGACAGCCATTTATCAAAATGGTAACTGATGGTCATCATCATCATCATCTTCAACATCATCATCAACATCATCGTCAATATCTACATCATCAATCCCATTTTTCCTATTTCCTACATGGGGTTGGGGTGTCATGTCAACTCTCGCTATCTCTCTCTCTATTCAATGACACTCTGCTGCCTATTTTGACACTCAAAATGACTGTTGCAGATCTTCTGTCACACAACCATCCACCTCTTTGTTGGATGCCCTTGTTTCTTCTTGCCTTCTTCTCACAAATCTTCTTCAACAGATTGCCTTCTTCTTTTCTGCACATTTGCCATAACCATTGTAATCTGTTCTCTTTGACCTTGTCTGTATTTGGCTTTGGTTTCTGCTTGTGTTCTCATTTTTTCATCTGTCCCACAGTGTGCACCCTACTTCTTGTCTCAGGCACTTCATCTCCATGACCTCTGTCTTTTTCAACTGCTCTGCCTTTACTACCCAGGTTTCTGTACCATACACTGGTACTGGTCGCACCACTGTTTTGTACACCTTACCTTTCCTCCTCTTTGGCATTCTTCACCTAATACTCTGTGGAAGTTAGATGCAACCCCTCTGATTCTAGCTTTGATCTCCTCATTCAGAGTTCCCTTCTCCTCAACCAGCTCTCCCAGATACTTGAAGCTGTTAATCTATTTTCCCTTCTATCTCTATTCTCAGCTTCTTCTCAACTCTGCCATTTGCTGTCATTACAACTGTCTTATCTGTACTCAGTTTCATCCCATGTGCCTTCAGTTTTGCATTCTATTCCCCTATCCTTTGATGAAGTTCTTGCTCAGAGTCTGCCTGTAATGCTACATCATCTGTATACAGCAACTTTGTTGATCTGTCCCTCCAACCTGTTTGCTAATGTAGTCCATCACCAGTATGAACAGCAGTGGGCTCAGAGATGAACCCTGGTGCACACTCATTCCCACTGGGAGCCCCTCTGTAAGCCCAAATACTATTCATATTTTATTTATTTATTTATTTTATTTAACATTTGTTAACTGGGAAAGTCCAACTTGGAACTAAGCCAATTTTCAGCAGAGGCCCAGGGAGAAACACTCCAGAATTATATATATTTCAGTCAGTGGGTCCTTATACATAGTTTCTACTAATTCTAATAATGTTTCTGGGACTTTGAAACCACCACCACAGTACTGCACAAACCAGCTTTCTTGGGACCTTGTCATAAGCTTTCTCCAAGTCTAGGAATGCCCAGTTAGGCACTTTCTTCTCAACTATCTGTCTGCAAACATGAGGTAAGTTGTGCTGTATCCTGATCTGCATCCAAACTTCTCATCTCCCATCTTACCTTCTACTGCTCTGCATATTCATTTTTCAATCACCCTCTCCAGAACTTTTGTGCAATGTGACGGGAGTTTGACACCTCTGTACTGTCCACAGTTGTGGATGTCCCCTTTGTTCTTATACACTGGTACTAGTATGCTTATTCTCCACTCATCTGGGATACGCCTTTCTCTCCACACTGCAGTCAGTACCCTTAGGAGCCATTTCTCCCCGTCTCACCCACCATCTTTATCACATCTTCTGTGATCTCATCTGAGCCTGCTGCTTTTTCTGGCTTCATTTTTTTTTTAGTGCTGTTCTTATTTCATCTATGGTGGGCTCCTACTCTTCTCTCATCATAGGTTGTACATGGGGTAGTACAGTGTCTGTGGGGTTTCTTCATTCAGAAGTTGCTTAATGTATTCCTTCCATCTGCCTTTGGTGTCTTGTCTTGGACTGGTGAGCAAGTTGTTACTGGCATCCCTTATGAAGGGCGTCTATTTTCTTTGTCTTTCTGTCTTTGTCTTGCAATCTGATATAGTTTTGTACTATCTACTGACTTACTTTCCAGAAGCTGGTAGAGTGCCTCTGATACATTGTTCTTTGGTATTGCAATTCCTTTCTTAACTTCTTTGTTAGCCAACTAATATTCCTTCCTAGCCTGGTCTGTCTTTTCTGTCTCTCACTTTTACCTACACACCTTCTTTCTTTTGATGACTTCCTGGACTTCTGCATTCCACCACCAGCTTTCCTTATGTACTTTATTTCCATACCTGGTTCAGCCATACATCTGTTCTGTAGTCCTCAAACATGCTGCTTTGAGGCACTGCCATTCTTCTTCAACTCTACTTATTTCCTCTTCTTTTTGAGGTGCTAGAGCCCTGTGCTGAGTAATTCATTGAACTGTGTTTTCTCTCCAGTCAAATTCCAGGTCTTCAGCCTGGTCTCTATCGATCTTAGAGCCTTCTCTGACCACTGCTTGCAGCCGGTTGTGGCAACCAGTGGTTTATGCTGTGAGGTGACAATTTCACCAGGGATGACTTTGCAATCACTGCTTTAACTCGAGTGCTCCTTCATTACTAAGAGGAAGTCTACCTGAGTTGCATGTTGGCCACTCCTGTATGTGAATGTCTCTCTTTCTGAACCATGTCTTGACTACTGTCAAGCCATCTGCCATACAGAAGTCTAGAACTGCCTCTCTTTCATTATTTCTGTTGTCCCACCCATGTGGATCCAGGCAGTCCTTTTATCCTGTTCGGTTTGTTCAAATATATGAATTCAGGTCACACATTATTGACACGCATTCCTGTTCCCCTGTTTTATTTAGTACATACTGCAACTGCTGTTTGAATGCACACTTTTCCTGACTGTCACAACCCTGCTGTGGGACATAGGCCGAGATTATGAATACTGGACTATCATTACACTGGAGTCTGATTGCCATGAGTCTGTCACTAATTCTGATGACATCATTCACTGTCTTCTGAAGCCTCTCCCTCACCAAAATTCCCACAGCATTTCTAGCCTGTCCTCCTCCTGAGCAGTAGACTCTGGATTACAAGACAAGTGGCTTTGCTGCACTCCCCTTCCATCTTGTCTACTGAAGTCCAGCTTCCTTACCATCATGCCATCCACTTCCAGGCTGCATCCTGTCAGTGAACCTACATTGACTGTAGCAATTCTTAGTTCATGTTTGGCAAGTTGCTTGGTTTTACATCCAGCTTTCACTCAACAGATTTATCCCAGGCAACCCAAGCTGGGCAACTGGACACCACCCACCAGTAGCTTATTGACCCAGGGGTGGTGGGCTTTATGGGAGGTAGACACTGGCCAGTAGGGGTACATACACCACTCTCAAGGTTAGCATGGCTCCCTGGCATAGGGCAAGTAGGTTGAGTCCTTCAACCCACTTATCACCAGCAAATGCTTATGCCCATTTGCTGATGGCATTTGTCAACATGACTGAATCACCTAGAGCCATATTTTACACCATTGATTGGCTATCCCTGCTATAGTGCTCAGTCTATGATACATGTTTTCCTGTCATGAGAGTACTGTGCACCACAGTAGATGCCCAAAGTGGTTGGTTTATACAACTCTTCCTCCAATAGGAGCACTATGTACAGTCTGTGCTGCAGCCCACAACTCCATTCTTTTGTGAGCTTGAGATGCAAACACTCAGCATGTTTTCTGGAGGTGGGTGGAACTCCACAAAGACACAGGCAGAACATGCAAACTCCAACTGGCACTGGCCAGAGGTCAGGATCAAACCTTTTATGTTTTGCTTGGGAGGCAAAGGCATTATACCATCTTACCAACTGGTCTTTTCCCTTAGTTAAGTAGTTGCTAAACCATAGTAGTATGGGTTGTGATAGTCTGAGAGAAGACAGCTGGTACAGGAGTTTTAGTGACAGACTCTAAAAGCTTTAGAGAGATCAAGGCATACAGAGGAAGACGCTTGCCTTCATCTCTGGCTTTGTTAATAGTATTTGTGAAAGTTAATAAGGCCATGGTAGTGCTATGGGTGGGTCTAAACCCATTCAGTCTGGGGGGCAGAGCTTTTCCTGAAGAATATGTTGAACACGTTGCTTGTGAATGCACTTCTACAGACTTTTTGATAAAAGGAATAATATGGCAATAGGTCTGAAATTAGTTCTATATCAGATGAAGTTCCCTTTTATGAAGATGGATGATGAAGATTTTTTTCCTTAGAGGAGGAATGTATGATTCCTTGACAGATCTGTTAATTAGAAGAGACACACTATAGGTTATGGAACTGGCAGCCACCTTGAGATATTGTGCTGGGAGATTATCTACTGAAGGAGAACAGGGTTCAGTTTAAGTAGTGATTTGATGTAGGAGGTTGGGAATGGGTTTTAAGGTGAAATAGGGGGTGTTTACTGTCTGAGGAGAATACATGTCATGATTATTGGGAGGAAAATCTTTTGTAAGGGCTTTAATACTTTCTATAAAACGTGTTAAATTGAACAGCTATTTTGGATGGAATGTTATTTGAGGCAGGATTATGAGTATTATTAATAGAATACTAACATTTTTAAGCGTTGGAAGATGGATTTAGTAAGGGGTTACTGAAATAGATGTTCTTGTCTGCAATGATCTGTCTTTTAGTACAGTTATGTACTTTTTTAAGGTGTTGTAGGTTTTGGGGAGATCTATATTTGACCATTCTTTCCAAAACCTATCTATTTCATACATTAGCTGCCTGCTTTTATTGGATAACCAAGGAGAATGATTATTCTTTATTCTTTTGATTCTAGTTGGAGCCAGACTATTGAGGGCTTTCTGAAAAAGAGAGTTAAATTTGTGTACAGCTTTGTCAAATGGAATAAGTTTCAGGATAGACAGTTAAAGGAGCTTAGGATTCTGTTAAATGTATCATGATTAAAATTAGTGAGGTTATAGAAAGTTCTAAGTAAGTGTTGTTTGGCATGAAGTAATGTTTGCACATTTATTTATTTATTTTATTTTATATTTGTTAACCGGGAAATTCCAACTGGACCAGGTCCATTTACAGCGGAGGCCCAGTGAGAAAAGCTCCGAAACATTGTTACAAAAAAAAAAACACAAGAGAAGCAAATTTATACAGTGTTATACAAAGGTCATTTAAATAATACAACATGGAGTTAGACATTTTGCCAGACAAACACTGAAAATACATAAAATAAATTGAAAAAGACATTTTCCAGGAGAAACAGTCAGGAATTCCATGTAATGTGCAGATGTATAATGACTGTGACAAAAAGAGGAGCAATAATCCACTATGAGAAGTAGCAACTAATAGCCAGTTATTGGCTGGGTTTAATACTGTAGAGGGTTAAAGTGAGTAACTTGGAAATTGGAAAAAGAAGGGGGGAGATGGGAGAGTAAAGATTAAGTGATACAAGGACATGGGGGTGATCACTGAGGGAATCATAGGGGGTACCACTGGAGACATACTTAGTGGAATAAGGCACCAATATCCAGTCAATAACGGAGCCACTGTTTTTGGGATAGTTATAATGTGTGGGAGAGGAAATGAGTCAATGCAAATAGGTTTAGGCTAGTTCATAGGTAGGTACTAGACTATTGGCCCTAGGGCCTATATAAGCCTAGCCAAATGGTACCTTGGCTTTTGCCACCCAAGAAAATAATTTTCCTGTGCCCCTGTCAAGTAGAGCCACAGAAGTGATCCCCGGGATGAATTTCCTATCTCCCATCCAATCATCAAGATTTTTCTTGAAGAGTGCTAATGAGGAGCTTTGTTTGATATAGATAGGTAGTTTGCTCCAGTGTATGGGAAGTCTCTGAGATAGGAATCTATCCCTCCAGCATGTTCTGTTTATTGTGGTGACAAGGTTTAGGTCCCTAGAACGTGTAGATCGGAGGGATTGGGATTTCTTTACGTGGAGCATGTCCAACAGCTCTGGGTTTGACATAGCTTTGTATGTTAGGTAGAGATCGCCTCTGAGCAGGCGATATGCGACAGAGTAAAGCTGGAGTTTTTTGAGATGGTCTGCATAGGGCATCTGTTTGAGGCCGGTAATCCTCTTTGTGAGGTATTTCTGTGGCCTTTCCAGATGTTGTAGATGTCTTGTGAGGTACATACCAAAAGGGTCGTTGTGCTCTATAATGGGTCTATGAGTGATGAGTAGAGGGGGAACAATGACCTCTTTTTTCCTGGATGAGAAACCTTTTGTGATGAGGTGTGCCACGTAGAAGGATTTCCTGACTACTGTGGCGATGTGATTATCAAAGGAGAGACTACTGTCCACCTGTGTCCCAAGGTCTCTTATCACACTTTCGGTGTTAAGTAGACTACCGCCTATGTAGTAGTTCATGGGTACAGAGTTTTTATCAAAAGGGATGACAATGCACTTTTTGGCACTGAGGTTGAGGCCATGGCTTTGACACCAGGCATCTGTCTCAGTGAGGCCCTTTTGTAGGATGTCCACATCGTTAGGAGATTTGATTATGGCTCCTAGTTTGCAGTCATCTGCAAACTTTGTTAGCCAAAGACCTTCTGTGTTAGCCTGTACTTCAGAGAAGTAGATACCAAACAGGAGAGGACCTAGGACTGAACCCTGTAGTACTCCACTTGTCACTGGTCTGAAGTTGGATTTAGGGTCTGCTACTTTCACAGTGTGGGTTCGGTACGTGAGCCAGTTGGCAACCCATCTTGTGACATAGGGATTTATACCTAGTTTACTGAGTTTGTCTATAATTCCAGAGTGGGGGATGGTGTTGAAAGCCTTGGCGAGATCTAGATAGGCTGTGTGTACCACCTTACCCTCATCTACAGCTTTGGTGACCGCTTCAAAGAAGTCTGTCAGGTTTAGGAGACATGATCTGCCTTTTACAAACCTGAACTAGGTAGGGTCCACAGTTTGGAGATTACCAATGTCATTGTTTATAAGTTCCATGATGATACGCTCCATGGCCTTGCAGACCAGGCTCGTCAGGCTAATGGGGTGGTAGTTCCCGGGGTCTGTGGTGGCTCCCCCTTTGTGGAGTGGGATAACCGTTGCTGTGCGCCATTCAGTGGGCACAAAGCCTGAGGTGAGGCTATGATTGAACATGGTACTTAGGTGGGGTGCCAGTTCATTCTGTAGTTCATGTAGAACGCAGCCTGGGATGTTGTCAGGTCCCATGGATGCTGTGTTCTTGGCTTTGAAGAGTGTGTTTTTTACCTGTGCAGCTGTGATTACAGGTACTTTGCATTCTTCCAGTATAGAGATGGGCCCTTTAGGGGATGAGAGAGGGGTAAAGTTAGCACTGAACCTGTCTGCCAGGATGTTGGCAATATCAGTTGGTTCTGTATATTTAGTGCTATTGTGCTATAACTCAGAGCAGATCTGAGTGTTGCCATTGAGATTCATGACATAGCTATAGAATGCTTTGTGCTTGTCTTTAGAATCAGTGGCGATTTTGTTTTCGTAACTAGCTTTGGAGGATTTTATGAGGGATCTCAGCTTCTTACTGAGACTGACCATGGAGTTCCTCCAATCATGGGATTTTACTCTTTTTTGCAACAGTTTCTTTCTTCTGTTGTAGAGTTTGTTTATAGCAGGGGACCACCAGATTGGCTTCCTTTTTTTGGAGGATAGCATCTTGGTTCTGTTAGGGATTGCACGATCCATGCACTAGTGTAAGTGCTTATAAAGTGCAATTGTATAGGATTCAGCAGTCGTATCTCTATTGTCCATCAGCATGGGTGTCGTGAAGTTTGCCACTTCTGTCTTAAGAAGTGTGAAGTTGGCTTTGGAGACATTTTTTACGGTGGTTTCCCTAATGGTGGTGGGGCTGGGATGTGGATGTCTAGGGTGATTTGCTTGTGGTCAGATCTGACCAACTAGGAATTGACCTCTGGTGTGGAACACCGGTTGCCCATGTTGGTAATGATCAGGTCTAGGATATTGCTGCCCCTGGTGGGGGTGTGGATAAGTTGATCCAAGGCATTGGAATTTGTGAATTCCAGAAAACGTTGAGCACAAGAGTTGGTACATGAGTAGTTTTCCCAGTTAATGGTGGGGTAGTTGAAATCACCCATTATTAGGGTGTTAGGTTGTAACCTAATATTTTCCAGTGTATCAAGAAATGAGGAGTGGGAATCCTGGGGCATGGTGGGGGATCTGCAGCAAGCCCAGAGTTAGTTGCACTTGGATAATCTCAGATGCATTATGCTGAGCAACTAGCCTGGAGGTGTGGATATCCTTAATGAATATGGACATGGATCTGCCTTTAGTGCTTCGGTCCAAGTTAGGTGGCTGAAAGGTGTGGTATGAATTATAGCCTGGTAATGCAGGGGTGCTCTCTGCAGCCTTGAACCAGGTCTCTGTCACTGCACAGATGTCGATGTTCTCCGTTTTAAGGAGTGCCTCGAGTGAGTGCATTTTGAGGTTTAGACTTCTAGCATTGAGTAGCATTACCCTCAGATTTTGCTTGCTTGTACCTGTTACGTTGGTGAATTTGTCATTTGAATCTTGCCTAAAAAAGGCAGTATAAGGGTGGCAAGAGCCATAGCCATTATCCAGAATCCCAAGGGCGACAGGTGCAGGCCATCTCTGGCAAAGCATCGTGGTTTGTCAATCATGTCATCCCAGGCAGACAGATACTGGATCCCCTTAGAATGACACCAGAAGCTTAGCCAATTGTTGAAGTCAATCATTTTGTCCTTGTACTGTGGTATCATTCTGGGTGATGGCAGGATGCTACTCAGGGCTAGGGTCACACCTGCCTGAGCTACAAGATCAGAAAGCTCCTCCATGTCTATTTTCATGTAGTCCAGGGAGGTACATCTCAGGTCATTCACACCAACATGGACAATGACAGAGTCATCTTTGTATGTGCTGTGGAGTGACCTGAGTGCATGCATTATCTGGCGGATCCTGGCACCTGACAGGCAGCCGACAGTGACTTTCTCCTTGTTTAGCCTGGTGAGTGGAACATCAGTGTGCCTGACTATAGAGTCACCTATGACTAGAGTGTTAGGTACGTTGTTATGCCTTATGGGCTGTGGCTGAGTGGCACACTGAGTTTGTGGGCTATGTGTCATTTGGGTTGTGTTGGGGGGCGGAGGTTGCTTGCGTTTCTTCTATGGAGGTCCCTGTTGCTTGGGTAGATTTTTTTTGAGAGCCTCCACGAATGTAGGTGTGTGTTTTGTGTTTCTATGTGTATGTTTTGGTGATGTAGGTTTTGAGGGACTATGTGGTGAGTGTGGTGTGGTGCAAGTGTTTACCTTCTCCTCTTGACTGTCTAGTCCAGTCTTGGGTGAAGAGAGCTTTGCTTCCAGTTTGGTTATATAAGTGCATCTCTCACAGGTTGTAGGGGTGGTAGGAGGAGAGGGTTGTCTGTGTACGAGGCAATTGCTGCATTGCCCCAAGATGCCCGATTCATCAGGTAGACAGGATAAAACACTGGGAGCTGACCCTTAGACATGCCTGGATAGGTACTTATTTATTAAGTACTAAAACTGTTTTCTCTAGACAAGTGAGGAACGTTGAATGCTGTAGTAATTTGTAGCTTATTTAGTGCTTACAATGAATTCTGAACAAGTGCTGAGCTTAAAGAAACAGATTTGAGTGCTGAAACTAGAAAACTGGCTAGTTCTAAGAAACAAAATTAAACTAGAAGGCTTCCCTCCAACAAAGAAAGGCTTGGGGGCTCAGACGCTTACAAACAGTCCTGGATACAGCAAATCTGTATCTGGACTAGACAACTTATAGGAAAGGCAGGAAAGAAGCTTAGAATTTTTTTTTTTTTGTAAAGTGGAAAGGGGAAAGAAGGAGCAGAAGCTAACTGGGTTGGCCTTCGCAAATGTTCTCCGTGGATTAGGTAGAATGAGGTAATGACACTAGACTGGTAGGAGTGTCCCAGATCAAATTTACAGTAGGATATTTTGTGGAGATAATCTGCCAAGTGATATTAACATCACCTAGGATTACTTTTTCATTAGAAATTCTATGTGAGATCCAGTTTAGGAGGTTTTCTAGGGTTGTATCATTATTAAAAGGGGGAATACAGAGTATTATAATACATAGTTGCTTATGGTTATTTAGTTTAAGATGGGATATCAGGAGTTCAGCATTGTTGAATTTGGGAATAGGTTTATTGAAGGTTATGATTTCAAGATTGTCAGGGTATAGTGAAGCTACTCCACCACCTTTATTAAATTCTATCAACCCTGATGATATTATAACCAGGGAGTGATATATCAGAGTCAAGTATATGGAGTTTTAGCCATGTTTCAGTTGTGGCAAGAATACCTGGTGTATTGTAGGACAGCCAAGCATGGAGTTCTGAAATTTTATTCTAGATTCTACAAGTGTTTAAGGAAGTAAATATTGTGGGAAGAAATAGCCAGGGGATTGTTATGGCTAGGCTTGTATAGGCCCTAGGGCCGATAGCCTAGTACCCACTTATGAACCTATGAAATGAATTTAAGTTGTGAGTTTGAGGTATGTGGGTTGGGTTTTGATGGTTTTGGTGATGGTGGTGTGTGGTCTGTGGAAGGAAATGGGTGGGTTGAGTAAGGGGGGGTTGGCTTGGGATGAGTTTTGGAGGCAACTGAGGAGTCAGGATGGAAGGAGGGGCCAGGGTTGGGATGAATATACCCACAGAGTGGTAAGACAGAAAAAAATGGATTTGTTTGATAATCTTGTTTTGGTTTAACTTTAGCAGTCAGTTTTGTTTTAGTGTGGTAGGTATGAGGGTTTACTAATTTAATTTTTAAATAAAAATTGGGTGAGTCTTTGTATATACTGGAAGTGACTGGTGGTGATTTGAATGGTTAGAGGTGAATCACATAGTGGGAGAAATGTGTACAAAGTGAGTAAGGTGATAAAATAGAAAGATTAAGGAGTCAGTAATATTTAAAAGAAGCATGGTATGTTATTTGTAAAGAGATATAAGGAAAAGAGGAGCTAGAACACTGGGGTATGAATATAAGAGGGACAGGAGTAGATAGCTGAGTGAGGTGGATGGTGTAAGTTGTGATCATTGTAGTTAGTTTGTAAATATAAGACAGGAAAGAAAGTTAAAGTGCCTAAATGGAGACTGATGGTTTAGCAAATGTGTGTGTAGTCTTGTGCCTAGGGTGTCTACATTTATGTGTATGCCTTTAAGAGTGGTGGGGAATAGATGGAGTTCTGGGTGGAGAACAAGTCCTATAAATGTAATGTCATGAGTGGTGGCTGGAGAATCGGAGGTGGGAAGGGAGCATAGTGGGAAACAACTCCAACACCAGCAGGAGGAGTCTACCTTTTATGCTGTCAGTAGAACAATTTTATGTAAAAAGAACATTAGCCTAACACATGCTTTGGAAGCACAAGGGATATGCTACTCCAGACTGCAGTTGCAGTAGAGCTGTTTAGAAGGAATAAATTACTGAAAAACACCATGAATCTACAGTTAGCTTTCCTCGGACAGTGACAGTTTCACAGCAAACAAACTGAGTGCAGAAAAATTTGAAGAGAGGATTTGAACAAACTAAATTTGGCTGAGACAGCAGCAGCAAGGGTATAACCAATTGGGTCTACTTCATATGACCTAAATTTCATTTTACTGAATTTCATTTGACCGAGACCAACACACTGAAAGTTCAAAAGACTGAAAACTCATTTGACTGAAACTCATAACACTGACACATTAAAGTAAAAGGTATATGCCCTTTTCCCCACTGTAGTGCAATCCTGGAGTTAGTATATATAGTTAAGGGATTGGGGGGTATGGGGGGTGAAGGCCCCCACATAGTTTAGGTAAATATTGTTTTCTGCATAGAGTTATTCATTGCAGTTATAAATGTCAATGTGTATTGTTTAAAATGTATAAAGTATGTGGGGGGCTTCGCTTAACTCCAGGATCGCACTACAGTGGGGAAAAGGGCATATACCTTTTACTTTAATGTGTCAGTGTTATGAGTTTAGTCAAATGGGTTTTCAGTCTTTTGAACTTTCAGTGTTTTGGTCTCAGTCAAATGAATTTCAGTCAAATGAAATTTAGGTCATATGAAGTAGACCCTAACCAATTATCTGTATCAGAAGGAGAAAAAGGCCAGACAGTAATATAAAAATATTGTTTATGGTTGCAAGTAAGGGTTCTGTGAGATATAAGCATTTGAGTAATCGTAAAAGGTACTCTCCCTGACAAATAAATGTGTTAAGCTTCCAGTGCCTATCAATAACTTCTGTTTCTATTTTTAGTGTTAATATGAGGGGCATATGGTCAGAGTAGATCAATACCCCATAAGCCAGTGATAGCAAATTATGTGTGTGTTCTGAGAAAGTAATTTATTATCAATTTTGGATAAAGAAGTAAAATGATACAAACAAACATACTGATTATCTGGGAGGCCCAAGGCCAAGTGAGCATCTTGAAAACCCAAATACTTGAACTGCCTGACTAGGAATCACCCAGGAGTTGGTGTACGGAAAAGGCGAAAACCTGATTGAACCTTTCTAGAAGATAAAATTATGTTCCAGTCTCCTGCCCATACAGTCAAGCCCTTCCTGAAAGTATACCTATTCCCTGACTAGTTTAGCCACTTCTAAAATCTGACTGTGCAGGGGCAAGTAGACAAATACAATGGTATCAAGTTTTCCTGAGATATATCCTTTTACTCCAACAAATCTACCTTCAGGGTCAGTCAGCTTGGAAACTAAATCAAAATGAATATTGTTATGGATCAATATTATAACCCCCCCCCCTTTCTTCTTCCAGGAGGGCTAAAAGAAAATACACTCTTATACATATTCCAAAATAATTTCAGGTGTTCCGCATAGTTAAGATGTGTTTCCTGTAATAAAATAAAAATAGGTTTAAGCTGTTTTATGTATGTAAATGTTCTGTCATTTAACTGGGCTAGACATGTTAATGTTCTACGTTAAGAGAGAAATCTAATTCATGCAATGAATTGTTCTGATTTACTGTTATAGAATAGCCTTTGAATGTATGGAGTTAGCCTTAAAAATATGAACAGCCACACAACTGATTGAACAGGAAAGTAAAATTTATTTATTTGTTTATTGACATTTGTTAACCGGGTTTGTCCAACTGGGCTTGTGGCCCATTTTCAGTGGAGACCCGAGGAGAAAAGTCCAGTAGTACATTTTAAAACAAGTACAATTTTAAACAATATTGATATAATAGCAGTTATAGCAAAACGATTCACATATGTTGGGTTACATGCATAAAGTTAAAGTTGCATTAAAAAGAAGCTAAGTAACAATTTTACATTGATATAGTTCAACAGGTCAACAATAAACATTTTTTGTTTATATAAAATTATGCAAATGCATAGTAAACACATTGGAGAGAGAGGTGTAATGAGGTACTAAGTATGGTCCTTTTGAGGGTACATAAAGGGAAGGAAGACTAGGTAGGGTCGTAGCAAGGGCAGGTTCTGGAATTGAGAAAATAAGCTTTTAGCTCATTTTTAAAGTGTGAGGTGTGGGAGACTGAACCTAAGTCAAGGGGAAGTTTGTTCCAAGCATGTGCAGGGAAGTGTTTGTAGAGTAGTTTGCCTACTGACCTTTTTGGGTGGTAGATATCAAGTAATTGTTGGCTAGAAGTACGGAGGGTCCAGGATGGGATGTAGATGGAGACTAAGGAAGATAGAGATGGACAGAAGGAGGGTTTATAAAGAATAGAGTGTAGCATATAAAATTGATAAGATAGCAGAAATTGGGGAAGTTCAAGCCATTGAAGACAGTTTAAAGAAATGCAGTGGTGTGAGTTGTATGGGGAGTTAGTAATGAATCTGGCTATTTTATGGTAAGTCTGTTGGAGTTTGTTTACAGTGGAGGCCTGGATATTGGTAAGAACTGGGGCAGCGTATAAGAGGGAGGGGAGGAGGAGTGCCTGGCCCAGGGTAAGTCTAGATTCAGGGGTTATGAATTTTTTGTTCCGATATAGCAGACCTAGTTACTGGTTTGTTTTTTGCATACATTGGAGTATGTGTAGGTTGAACTTGAGTTTGTCATCGATAATGACCCCTAGGAGTTTTGTGTGGGTGTCAGGTTGGATAGTTGTATTGTTAGAAGATGTAATAAAAAAGGAGGTTTTGTGATGAGAAAGAGAACGGGGAAGGAAAAGTAGGAGTTTGTTTTTTTTTTGGGATTTAGGATCAATAGGTTGTGAGAGTGCTATTGTTCAGTGGATAGTAGGGCCTATTGGGTCAGGGAGTGTAGTTCAGGAATGTTATTTGAGATGGATATAAGTGTGGAGTCGGCATACTGAATAAGGGAGGATTCTTTGCATGAGGTGTAAAGATCATTGGTGAAGATGTTAAACAACAGGCGTCCCAAGATGGTGCCAAGATGGTGCCTTGGGGAACACCAGTGGAGATGGGAAGGAAAGGTGAGGAGGATGAGAGCCATTTGACAGATTGTTCCCTGCCAGATAGGTAACTATTAAACCAGGCAAGTTCAGAGGGGGATAGGTGGAGATTTGTGAGTTTGGATAGTAGTAGAGGATGAGAGACAGCATCAAAGGCTTTGGCGAGATCTAGGAAGAGACATGAAATGAGTTTATTGTTGTCTAGGGCCTCTGCAATGATATGAGTGAAGGAGAGAAGGGCAGTGGTGGTGCTGTGGTGAGGGCGAAATCCATGTTGGGTAGGGGTAAGTAAGTGGTGTGTGAGGAGGTGATTGAGAAGCTGTGAGTGAATACATTTTTCTAATATCTTGGAGAGGGGGGACAGAATGGCAATGGGTCGGTAGTTTGAGGGGTCAGTGGAGTTTCCACCTTTATGAAGAGGGATAGTGAAGAAAGATTTCCAAAGGGTGGGGACAGTTGATTCTAGAAAAGATCGATTAATTAGTATAGATATAGGATAGGCAATTGAGTCAGCAGCAAGTTTGAGGAATGTAGGAGATAGATTGTCAGTGGAAGGAGAGCAAGGTTTTAGCTTGAGTAGTAGAGATTTGATATAAGTAATGGGAACTGGCTCAAAAGAAATCAAAGTTGTGTTAGTAGGACTTGGAGAGGTGGGTGTCAAAGTAGAGTTTGGCTTAGAGGTTACCAGATTTTGGATGGAAGAGATAAAGTGTTTATTCAGGAGGGTAGCTGTTTCCTGAGAGGAAGAGTTAAGGTATGGGGAGGGATTAGAGGGCTTTCCAGGATAGAGGATGTTGTTGAGAGTTGACCAAAATTTTTGAGGATTGGATTTATTGTTAAGCTGAGCAGAGCTATAGTATAACTTTTTGTCAGTTGTATGTTTTTTTGGTTCCTCAGCTGCCTGTATTTTTGAAGAAAAGGTGGTTGTTTAGTTTTAGTCCAGGTTTTCCAAGTACAATCTCTTTTTTTCATAAGGGACCTAGTCTCTTTGAAGAGTCAGGGAGCATGGTTTGATTTTACTCTGATCTTCCTAGAGGGAGCTAAGGAGTTTAGAGTGTTCATGAAGATGCTATTGAAAGTGCTTACAGCATCATTTAGGGGGAGGTGTTTAAGGATGGACCAATCTATGTTGTGGAGAATGGAGTTAAATTGGGATGAATTGAAAGTCAATAGTTTTCAACAGTCTTTGATAAGGTGGGGTTTAGGAATATGGGAGTAGTGTCTTAAGATGGTGGTAGGGAGATGATCACTGAGGGAGTTAGGTAAGGTGGTGGGATTGTGGTATTGGTGGGGGGAATTGGTAAGGCTCCAGTCTATGATGGAGCTGGAACTGGAATTTTTATGGAAGCGAGTGGGAGATGTTATAAGTTGGTGGAAGCCGTGTAGGTGGATACTGAGTTGGGGGGAGTCAGTTGTGAGTTTGGACCAATCAGTGTTGACATCACCAAGGATAAGTGTCTCATATGGTATGTTGTGGGAGAACCAGGATAGGATGTTTTCAAGAATGGGCAGATTGTTACCAGGAGGAAGGTAGATAGAGGCAATTGCAAGATTTTTTGTGGGGTTTCAGACGGCAGTTAAGGATGATGATTTCAGCTGGGAGGAAGTCAGGAACTGGGTAAGGGGATGGTGAGACGTTAAGAATGTTTGAGTAGAGGATGGCCATGCCACCACCTTTTTTTACAGGTCTATCAGATCGGAAGATATTATAACCTGGTGGGAGTAATTCACTATTTGAGATTTGTGACTTGAGTCAGGTTTCAGATAGGGAGAGGATGTAAGGGGTATTGAGAGCTATCCATGAGTGCAGCTCAGTGACTTTATTTGCTAGACTCTGAATATTCAATGAGTAAATAGTTAAGTATTTGGATGGAGATGATTGTTGTGACTGAGGTTGGTGACTGTTAGAGGAGTAAGATGGGGGCAGTGTAGAAGTAGTTTTGGGGAGAGAAGAGGGGCCAGGGTTGGGATGGATATCTCCAGAAAAAAGTAGGTTTTTAGTGAGGAGAGAGTGTGTAGTAGATGCTAGATGGAGTTTGTATAGTTTGACTTAGCTTTGTGGGAAGGTTTAAAAACCTGTATTATGGATAGCTTATATTGACTTGAGGTAGAGGTAGTAAAGAGATTAGGGGAGATAGTATAAGATGAAGTAATTGGATATATGTTGCATGAGTGAGAAGTTGGGGAACATAGGAGTTGGTCAGAGAGATTGGAGTGGTAAGAGGTGGAGATAGAGAGAATAAGGAGTAGTGCAGAAGATATTAGAAAATAATACATGTTGGAATAAAATATGGTCAGATAGAGTAGGTAGAGAGACAGTGGTATAGAGGAAGTGGTGTTGACAAGATTGACAGATTAGTAAGGTGGTTGTGGCAATAGGCAGGAAGTGGAATTGTAGTGGCTAGTGGGACAGGAAGGGGAGGGATAGTTAGGTATAAAGGTAATTGTAATGGGGTGGGTGGGAATAGGGGTAGGGTAGGGGAGTGAAGTGAGCCCGAGCGTAGTGAGGGCGATCAAGATGAAGTCATAGAAACAATCAGAAAAAGATAGTGAAAACTAGCTTGAGAGACAAGGATATAAAGTTTCTAAAGGTATAGTCACCAGAAATAATATAAAAAGAAATAAAATATGAGCAGAAGTCAGCTTACAAAAGGACACTGGCCTCAAGCTACACAAGTAGATTTACTTGAAGCAAACCCAGTGCTGTATGGTTAAAATAAGCTACAATAGAGAGGGGCTTTGGAGTGGGAGAGAGAGGTATTACTAGCAGCTAAAAGCAGGGCAAAAAATAAAAAAAACATTAATATGTAAGAGTCTGAAGACAGTAAAATAGGGCAGGTGCACTAGGAAAGGTAATTATGGATGAGGCTAGAAATGAATTCAGGGAAGGGTAAAGTACAGAACAGGAGAATATACACAGAAACAGTATGAGGATAGTGGGTAACCAAAGAGAAAGGATAGGAGCTGCTGGCGTCTGCTTTTCATGGCGACTAGCAAAAAAAACACTGTAAATTCTTGTTATGCTGATAAAGTCTAGTATTAATTAAAAGATTAGCTTATGTAGTAGTTATTTACTGGGACACATACTGGGACATCATATTTCTACGATGTACAGAGCACTTTATAATAGCTGATGCGTCTTTTTTATCAGTACTGCCTCTTTGCCTATATAGATGAAAGTTTATAATTAAACAATGTAAACTATATATAAAAACTATCACAATGCTTTTAAGGAGAGGGAAAATAACTCGTAGTAAGGCAGCAATGCCATGTGACCCATCATTGCAGACAGCAGTAGGCAAGCAAGCTAGCTTACTAATCATACGCAGAATCTGCGTGATACTGCCTGCCCCTTCATTAATATGTCCAATAAACAAATTTAGTTTTCAGTGTATAGCCCCATCGAGTATATGAAAGACAAAATAAAGGAGAAAGATAACCAGCAAATATGTTATATAATATCTTATACAAACTGGCAGAGCTCTCACAACATTTGTAAAGTAAGATACTACACAATAATGTAAAGGATGAGTTATCTGTGTTCCTTAGTTTGAGTGACTGAGGAAAAGTATCTGTAATAGTCATTATCCATTTTTTACAAACTTTATTTAATTTTGCTGCTTGTTCTCTTCCTTCTCCTCAGGCAATGAAGTGCTACACGGACGAAAACTCAAAGCTGCCAAATGCCTTTGAATTAGTGTTCTTTTAAACAAGGGGAACGGTTCAGTCTTTTTATTGGAAGACCTCTTGTTTTACCCAGCATTGCTCTTTAGATTGACTGAGGGTTGTGTAATATCCTCCTTTTCCATCTCTGAGTTATTGTTTGAGACACAAGACTGTTCTAATCTAATCTTTGTTTCATCAAGGCAAGTGAAAGTATGTGTCCCACCAGCCAACCAAACCTTCAGATCTGATGAGTAAAGATATCTAATCTTCCACATTCCTTTGGCATAAGTTTATAACTGGCTGGAAGGCTGCACACTTTATCCAAGACTCAGGTGTATAGTCATTATCAGCAGAAATTCTCTGATCCTTGAAGGCTAACTGCTTTCCATGTGTCCAAAGAGAAAAGAACCTTTCTTTCAGTGAATAAGTAGCAAAACATACCAGCATTGGATGAAGTCTCTGGTTTGCCATCCTGTTGGGGGAGAACACTTGGTGTGCACTTTCTATTTGAATGTCTGTAGCAGAGATACCAGTCCATTCTGTTAGCCACCGAGTGATAAAGGGTATACAGTGCACTGCTTCTTATGTTTCAGAGAAGCAGATAAAGCAAATGTTGTTTCTGCGATAATCTTTAAGATCAATTAAGTTCATCTGCACATATTCTAACCTTTGAAATACTTGCTCATGCTATTGGTTCAGAGTGGCTGTCTCTGAGGTCAGAGTGTCTGAGTCTCCAATCAGAACTTCTTCCAAATCTTTAATCTTAGCAGCCGTTCTGGTTATATGTTCAGATAGGGTGTTGTTAACTTTTTGTATCTCTAACATCTGCAGATCCAGTTTTTCTGTCCATCTTCTCCATAACTGAATCATCAGTCACTGGGAATGGTTCAGTTACATTCTGTATCATGGTGCTGCTATGTGTAACTTCTGACTGCTGTGCCATAAAGCTTTTGGGTTTCTTGACTCGTCCTTGAGTCATATAAACATGCTTTTTTGCAGTTTGCTTTGCAGTAGAGGAGAAAGTCTATGCATAAATGTAATGAAATACTTGAAATATCCTCAAAAGATAAGAAGAGATGATGGAAACAGAGGAGGGATAATCGGAGCAGTACAGAAAACCAACAACCTCATCACTGCTGGAACCAGAAGTCTGAGAAGATATAGTCTTAAAAGCGCTTTGCAAATAAAATCACATATCCGGGGCTAGCTCAGATGGTTCTATATAAGTGAGGGGTCAGTCCAGTACATATGGAGAACATTTAAAGTATTTTATTTGAATGGTCAGCTAGAAAACAGAGTCTTAGTTTCATTTCTGAATATCATCTCACATCTAACAAAATATCTTGCACAAACGTTAAACTGAATAAAGTACAATTGTGTAAGTTGCACTTAACTCATTGCTACAGTAGTCCTTAGGCTACATGGGTTGTTTTCTGCCAAAGAAACAACAACCAGCCAGCTTCAGAAAGCTCTGGCTACTCCCCCACTCCTTCATTCTGACTGCTGATTGGCTAATCCCAAGGAGAGAAATCAGCAGTCAGAGTGAAGCTTTCTTGCCTATACAATGAGAGAAGAGCCTAACAATCCTGAATGAACCAATCAATAACATATAAATTAGAAACAGGTACATCCCTAATTTACATCCCAGCTATAGCTATACACAAAAGAAGGGAGAGGAAGGGTTGGGTGCAGCTACTGCAGAAGTGAGGAACTTGAACATTTTATTGTTTTGGGTAACTGCAACTTACACAGCTGTAATATGTTGATCATATAACCGGCCTTACACATAGGTCAACTAGGCGGCCGCCCAGTGCACCGCTCTAGCCGGGTGTTTTTCCAGTAATCTGGATAGTGTAAACAGACCAGGATGGGAGCACCAGGTGGTGTGTGGGGGGAGGGGGCACTGTGGAGCTCTTTTGCCTTGGGCACTTGACCTAAGGCTGACCCTGGGTAATCATTCCCACTAAAGTAATAGTCCTTAGGCTACACAGGTTAATTAACAAAGCTTATTCGATCTTGGAGGAGGAAGGATACGGACCAGTAGCCCCTGGAGGATACTCCTAGCAAGTTTTGACCTGGATCAAGAAAAGGAATTCAGTTTGTAATGCTTTGTAAAAGTATTACATATGAACATGTAGCTACCTCTAGAATGCTTCTAGAGTCCACCACTTTCCACTATGCCATTGAAGAAGATAAGGCTCTAGTAGAATATGCCCTGATACTGCCTGGAATGGATTTGTTGTGGTGGGAGTAACAAAAACCAATAGCTTAGGACAGCCACCTGGAAACTGTCTGTTTAGACACAGGGTGTCCCTTTTTTGTGTCTTGATGAGAAGTAAATAACTGATCAGCTTTTCTAAAGGGCTTACTGGTGTTAAGATAGTACCTGAGCTGCCTATTGGCAGAGTATGTAGAATCTTTTCTCCCTGTTTTTTAGATTTTGTATCCAGTGCTAGCTTAAGCATCCTGCAACACTCCAAAACAATCTTTTTGCCAAAGGGGAATGTTGAGGGCCTGTTTTGGGACATATTTGTAGAGATTTTGGCCAGGAGAGAAGGAAGAGGGTAATAAATGTTTGCATAGTCATTCTCTGCTGTTGGTCTGTCCCCTTTTCTGAAAATAATCTTTTTTTACTGTTCTTGTTACCCTCCAGACATCCCTTTTTGCATTTTGTTTGCCAGAAAATATTGATTTTATTATGCTTCTTTGTGTAAGAAGGAGGCCTATAAGATTTGTATTGGAGTGCATGAAATGTCTTAGAAACTCCTTACATTAATTTCCCTATTCCATCATATTGTTTGAGAACCTGGGCAGCAGAAGAACCAAACAATACCTCCTTATCTAAAATTCAAGATTTCACACTTGGTTACATACCCGAGCATATCTTCTCAGCAGTGTAGCAGTAGCAGTGGCCCCAGACTCAGTATCTGCACAGTCATACACACTCTTAAAAGTATATTTAGATACTTGAGAAAGACTTGAAACAGTTTTGCTCACAAAAGAGCTTTCTCCTGGTAGAAGAGTGGAAGTCAATTCCCTCAGACTGTTCAAATGACAGAGCATAAATGTCACATATTTGCCTGGTGGTTCAGAATTCTGAAAGCTCATGTGGAAGAAGAAAACATTCTCTTAACTATATGGTCCAACATTTTACCTTCTTTATCACCAGGCGAAGGAATGGTATTAAGGACCAGTCTGTTGTCAGCATGAGAACCAGCTGAAATGGCAGCTGGATCTGACTTAAGGTAAGAGAGAAAAATGTATTAGCCTGAGGGACCATAAACAGCTTATCTGTTTTTTAGTGGCTAATGGATGGGTATCAGAATGAGTACAGGCAGCATTCCACACATCCTCCAGGGCCAGTATAGGAGGGATGGAAAAGGAATGAGGTATATTCATTTGTAACATAAAGTTCCTCAGTTGAGGAGGAACATCTATTTGTTCCCATAAAAATACCTCATTCATCCTGACACTGGTCTGATTAAAAGCAAATTCCTCCACAGGAGGATAACAATTAAAGTTTTCTTCACAATCAGAGTTTGGCTTGGGAAAATGCAGAAGAGGAAGCTCTATCTCTTTCAAAATCAGAATCTTAAGACCCTGTTTCCATAGGAATAACTTTACAGGGAATTCCCATCTGTAATGGCTTCTGCATACCAGGATTTATTGCCTGTAATGTCTGTAAAACCAAGGTAAGGAACTTATCTTTTTCAACAGGAATAACTTCATCAGAAGAACAATATTCAATTTTTTTTTCTTAATGGGATCTCCCTCAGAAGAGGACTGACTCAGAAGGATGTCTGCCCGGTCTAATGGTCTCTTTCCCTGGTTACCTTAAGAAGAATCTCCCACATCCACAATGTTTCCCAGACACAGAGAAGATCTCCCATGCCCATATTGGGCACTGGAACAGCTGAGGAAGGTGTAGCTGCTCACCAGCACATGCTGACTAAAAGGACTAAAGCAGAGGTAGTTGGAGAGGTGAGTGTGTGGTCTGAGGAACAACCAATGGTACTGCAGGTTAATCCACTACTGGCTGAGGTGTAGACTCAATCCACAACAACGGCAAACACCTTTTAGTAAGGGATTTTTTCTTTCTAGGTACAGCAAATGAAGAGCCAGCCAGACTGGAGTGAGTATCCATGTTATAACCAAGGAAAAAGCACCATAAGCAGTAAGTGTAGCTTGAGAGAGTCAGTCAAAGGGTAAGTTGTCACAAACTGCTCACAAGCAGCACTTTCTCCAGTTCCATAAATATAAAAAGTTAAAGTATTGTTCAAACACACACACACACACACACACACACACACACACACACACACACACACACACACACACACACACACACACAAACAGACATATACAAGTTCCCTCCCATTCCTCCATACCAAATACCTTGATAAACACTCTAAGCTAAAAATAGCAGCCCCTGACCAGAAACTTTTCTTACAGGGGAAATACCACTTCTAGTAAAAAAATATATATTATTTTTATTAAAAGGCCAATAATTTCTGAGTGGAGTGGTTCACCAACAGGGACTTAAGAAACAAAGATCTTAGATGACTATTGCTCTTGTGAACCCCAAAAGATGCTTCTTCTGAAGAAATCTTCATTCTGACTGCTGATTTCCATCCTTGGGATTAGCCAGTCAGAATGAAAGGGTGGGGAGGGGGAAGTGCTTTTCGAAACTAAATGGTTGTTGGTTCCAAGGCAGGAAACTATCCAAATAGTCTAAGGGCTACTGCAGCAATGGGAATAATGATGAAAAGTTCTGTTACCTCAGCAGGAATGGGCGACTACCAAACATAAAAAGCTGTATGTCTACACAAAAGTCTTGTATAAATTATTCCAGTGGAAGTATGGTTAATAAAGTGACCCAGAAATTTGTTATTCACATTTGCAAAGTGAATGCCCAGCTGCTGACATGCTTACAACCATGTCGATATCCAATTTTAATGCATTTCATAACTTTGGGGTCGTAGGTATTCTGTCTAAAGGTAATCTATGCTTCAACCAGAATGGGATGACATATTGTTAACTTGACTTTTTCTTCCCAGACTGAACAATGATCAACAACCATACTCATTCTATCTTTTGTCTTTAACCAGTTTACAAAATCAGGTATCAAGTTATTCCAAACCCTGAGATCAGTATCATTGTATCAGATGCCCAGTGGTGATTAAATGCAATATGCTGTAAAGGAGAGAAGTAAAACTCAGGATTCAACAAGGAGGCAAGATCTTTATTGTACATGATCATAGGAAACCAAATAAATTTACATGAATCTCTCTGAACAAAGGAAGAACACTGATATTTATAATAAAAGTATACTGTATGGCTAAATTCAATGTCCTCAGATCATGAATACTTACTTTATGAAAGAAGTAACACGATAGAACAGTTAATGCTGGCAGTACATTCCCAGATCTTTTATCGCATCATAGGATCATAGGAAATAAAATGCAATTGACTTTTGCGACCACATACCCCTTGCCAGTACCCACTCTCAGACTGAGGAGGACCAGGCCAGTTAAGCCATGGATGAAGTTCACATCTGTAGGAAGATAATTTATCACACTGCTTAATTTTCAATAGGTGTCTATTCCAGAGGTGGGAAAGGCACTGGGTAATTAACCTCTCTCTCCACCTTGTTTTATTTATTTGCGGTTGAAGATATAGATAACTTGCTCTAGTTTTTGTGGGACTATATGATTTGTGGAGATAAACCAGATCCTGCACTACTGGGTCCATAATGGCTCATTAGACATAGATCTCTCATTAGGAGTCTGTAAGATACTGAATAAAGGGGCAGCACTTCCTGCCTTTTCTGGTTGCTTAGGGTTTTTAAGCCAGTGTTCTTCTTAGTTAGGAACCTCTGCATTCTTTCCATTTGTTTGATACGTATGTGGTATACATCTCAGAGGGAGCACTGCATTTAATAACTGCCTACCCAGTGCTGATTGTAATGGGACCATGACCTCTTTAGATGCGGAAGAGTTCACCTTCACATGACCGAATCTCAAAATACTGAATTTTATTTGACTAAGACCACAATGCCTAATTTTCAAAATACTGAAAACTCATTTGACTGAATCTCATTATACTGAAAGCTTACAATCCTGAATTTCAAACTACTGAATTTTAAGTCATAGATGTGATGTGTATTTCCCTCACCTGTGACTTGCTTGTGATAAAAAACATTACTGTAACTTAAAGTGCCGACTGTCATAATACCGATAGTAGCATAGAAAGTAATGCAGTGTTTTTAAATGTGGGTATGTCTCTTTACATTTTTATGGAAAGTATCTAAAGTGATATGGTAGATGTTTTGTGTGCTCCCAGCAGTAGTGGCAGTGTGCACAGTACTGTAAGGTAAGTAAAAGGTATATGCCCTTTTCCCCACTGTAGTGCGATCCTGGAGTTAGGATATATATAGTTGGGGTGTGGGGGGGGGCACAGCCCCCCAGACTGGGTTTTATATTGTCCAGTTTCTGTTAGGAGGGTAAATAGGTAGTTTTTAAGTTTTGGAAAAAGTTAGTGGTTGGTGTTGTAAGTGTGCATGTCTATGGCTTAAAATTCAGTATTTTGAACGTCAGGATTGTAAGCTTTCATTATAATGAGATTCAGTCAAATGAGTTTTCAGTATTTTGAAAATTAGGTATTGTGGTCTCAGTCAAATGAAATTCAGCATTTTGAGATTCAGTCATGTGAAGTGGACCCATGTTGAAGATATCCACTAAGTGACAAGCTGTGCTAAGTAGAAGGCCTTCCTGACTACTGTTGTTTCAGAATCAGAGGAGAGGGAATTACCATACCAACTGCCAAGGTCTCTAACAACAATCTCATTATGGAGTGGGGTATTTTCTATGCTGCATGCTGTGGGAGAGGGATGGTTTATCATATGTGACTATGTTACATGTTTAGCATTTAACTTAACCCTGATATTAACACACAGATGTTTACAAGTGCAAGTTCTTGTTGTGTGGCTTTTTATTATATGGGAACTTGGCAATGACTCCCAGTTTGCAGACTTGGTTAGCCAGAGGCCTTGGTCTGATGCCTGGAGGTGGAAAAGTAAATGTCAAACAAATGGGGTCTTTGCACCACTGGTTACCTTCGTAATCTTTGATGCGGTACCTGCTACCTGCACCATATGGGTTTTATCGCATAGCCAGTCAGCTATCCATCTTTCCACATATAGATCTAATTGTAATGCAGTTAACTTATTAACTATGCTAGCATGGGGTATGGTGTGACAGGCCTTGGCCAGGTCAAGGTATGCCATGTTTACAGCACAGCCACTATCAGCAGCTTGTGTTACTCTTTCAAAAAATTAATCAGATTCATCAGACAGGATCTACCCTTAACAAAGCCAAACTGCTGTGGATCTAGCTTGATGAGGTTTTTAATGTCACATTTAATCAGGTTAGTTATAACATGCTTCATGGCTTTACATATGATACTCATCAGGCTAATGGGACTGTAACTCCCAGATTCAGGAGTACAGCTAACCTTGTGGAGTGGTATCAGCATTGCTGTATGCCAAACTTCATGGATGAAGTCAGTGGCTAAACCCAGGTTAAATAGTTTAAGAAGGGGCTCTACCATGGCTTGCTTTGTACTGTTTAATAAACAGCCTTATATATTATCAGGTCAGATGAGGAAGTATTTTTAGCCTTTGGGAGCACCTTTAGTACACAAAATATTTGGCGATGATGGGAGTCTGGGAGCTTCAGGGAAAATGAGCTTTGAAAAGTAATTTCCAGGATGAAGCTGGCACTGAATTTGTTAACTAATCCTTACATTCAAAGATCTGGTACCTTCAGCTTTAGAGGTTCTAATAGTGAAGTTCATTCCTTTACATTCTAACAACTGGGGAGAGAGATACCCGGGGAATTGTTCATAACAAAGCTATATTTGTAAGGACTAGGTCAAGAATAGTATGCCGTGTAGTGGTTTTGTTAACAATCTGCTCCTGGGAGCTTTTGTTTATGAAATCTAAGAACTTTGGGGCATATCCTATATTTGAAGTATAGGTGCACCTCTTTATTTGATGGGTAGTTAAAGTCTCCCAAAATAGTTTTTGGTTACAGGAAGATCAGATATTACAAGAACTTTACATGATTATCAGGGGATATAGAAAGTGTCCTGAAACAGGCTACGAACTGATAGTTACATGCATGCAAATATTACAAGCATGGCATTAATTCCATTCTAGCCTGTCAATATACCAAAACACTTGTTCCCATAGTAAGTATCCAGGCTGTTCTTAAAAATACCTAAACTAGTACATGCTTTAATGTAATTTGGTAGTCTGTTCCATGCATCAGCTACTCTGTCAGAGAACAAATTAGTACACTTCTCATTCCTATAGCATCTTCTGAATAGGTTGTCTGATGATTTTCTAGTACTTTTTGATAACCTCAAACATTCCCAGAGGTAGTTGTCTCTAAATACCCCATATACCTGAATAAGATCTTCTCTTGGATATCTACAAGAGATCCTGTACAAGTTCAGATATTTTAGTCTTTATAATAACTTAAATTTTCATACCTATGGATGCACTTGGTATATTTCCTCTGTACTTTTTCCAGTTTACTCATGCTTGTTTTCTTATAAGGATTTCCATATTGTTATTCCATACTCAAGTTTGGGTCTAATATAACTAACAAACAATGACTTCATCCTTTCTGATTTCCTAGACTTTATCAATTTTTTATACAACCTATAGTTCTATAACTATCATTAACCAATTGGCTGATATGATTAGAAAACCTCAAAGATGGATCTACCCATATACCAAGGTCCTTAAATGAGTCTACAGTTTCAATCTCTGTGTGCCGTATTAAATATTCACCTTTTAATTTATGCCTACCAAATCCCATTTGCTTAGTTTTTGATGTATTTATGAACATATTATTCTCCTGTGCCCAAATGGTCGATTTAGTCAAGTACTTTTGGAGACATGCCTCATCTGTAACACATGTAATCAGTTTCCTCAATTTCAGGTCATCTACATATAGACTGTAGAACACCTCAGATGAAAAGGTTAGGTCTGAAAAATACAATCTAAACAAGTAAGAGCCTAGGACAGAGCCCTGTGGGACACCCTGACTGTAACCAAGAATTGCTGTATGATTCTTGCATGTCCCATTTGTAAGCCATACACCATACATCTTATCAAGAGTACATTGATACCTAGTTGTTCTAATTTATTGATCATTGTTTTCTGTATGACCCTGTCAAATGCTGAAGTTAGATCTATATAAATGGGTCAATATTAGAACACCAAACATTCAAAATTTTGAGTGTTCTAATATAGACCCGTTTTCACGAAGAAACAGAAAACCACATTTTTTTCCTAGGGAAAGAATTTGGTTGTCCATTTCTGTTGCTTCGGTATTTTCAGCACTGTGGTGGAAAGTTACAGGATGGGTTCAGGTAAGTGTGCGATTGTGTGGAAGTGAGGGTTAGGGCGGGTTAGGTGAGTTAGGGTTAGGGCGCGGGTCATGTAATTGTGCAATTGTGTGGATGTGGGGGTTAGGGCGGGGTAGGTGAGTTAGGGTTAGGATGCAGTTGAGGTGACTGTCCGATAGTGACGGACCTTAGGGTTAGGGTTTGGGTTAAGGTAAGTGGATAGTTAGTGGTGTATGTATAGTTTAATGTAGGGTTAGGTGTAAGAGTTTAGGTGTATGTGTGTGGATTGCTGTTTGTTTGGTGTGCTTGCATTGTGTGTATGTATTTTGGAACAGCACATTTTTTCCCCTAGAAAAAAATTTGCTGTTCTGTATGTTCGATGTTTTAAATTTTCGATTCATAGGGTTTGATATTAGAACACTCGAAATTTTTAACGTTCGGTGTTCTAATATAGACCCTATATAAATTATATCACAGTACAATTTTTCATTCATGGCTGTTATTATATTGTTATAGAACATCATGTTACAGGTGGTAATATATTTATTTTCAACATATGCATGCTGATATATGGTTTCAAGTCCCTACGTATCCAGTTCTGACAACAACATATCCAGTTTTACCTTCTCCATTATTTTTCCACAACATGAAAGTAGACTTAAGGGTCTATATGACTCTGGGTTTATCCTACTCCCCTTTCCCTTAAAGACAGGTTTAATAAGCGCATGTCTCCAATCTTGAGGAATCTCCCTGTATGTATATGACCTAGTAAATAATGGATATAATGGTACCTCCCTTTTTAATTTCTCCAAATCTTTTGGGTTTCTAATACCATGACAGGAAAGGATCCCATTCCTAAGTCAAAGTACTATTAAAGTTCATGTAATTAGTATTGTTTTAATCTTTGATGTCAGTCAAAAGTGCTCTTCTCAGCACCCGCAGTGTGCCCAGTAATGACTCCTTCTGCAATTTGTATGGGGTTACATGTATTGGTAATATATCTAAATACGATTGTAGATTATTTTTTATAAGACCCATTGCTCCTACTACTATTGGAATGGTCTGGGTTTCTTTCTTCCACATTGCTCTCGTTTCTGCCTGCAGATCCTGATATTTTATCAATTTGTGTCTCTCTGTACGCAAGACACTACACTATAGTCACTGGGTATGATGATTTCAATGATCAATGCTACTTTTGTCTACTTTTCATGTACCACATTATCCGCTTTTCTAGCATCTATCTTTTGAACTGTTGGTAATGGGTTATCCCATGTGATGTAAACTTCATCATTTTCTACGATGCTTTGTGGCTAATGTTTCCAGTGGTTTTCAGCCACTTCCATACCATAATGTTTGCACAATTCCCAATGCAACAGTCTTGCCACATTATTATGTCTTTCAGTATACAGTCCTTTTGCCATTAGCATGTCACAGCCAACAATGAAGTGTGTGACTGTTTCCAATTTGGTTTTACAAAACCTACATTTGTCTGTTTTTCCCACATGTTCAATGGACTTTATAAACCAGTGTGTACACCATCTTGGGCCGCCAATATTAACCTTTCATCTCTTGGTTTGAATTTGCCTATCCTTAACCATTCCTGCATTCGTTCCTGATCAACATGAGGTTCTTCTAGAAGTTTTCTATACTTGCAACTATATTTATGCATTTTCCACATTTCTTACCTTCTCATCTGGTCCTTCACCTTATATTATTTCTTTTGTTTCTTGGCACATTCATTTAGTTGCTGCCTGATTTTTATCTACTTCCGGTTTGATTTCCATTCCAGCTTGATGCCGATTTGTTTCTGCTAGATTAAGCAGAGAAGTCATCTTAGATGTATTTTCCTCATGTTTCAAAAATGTTCACTATGTTTGGGTCTTGTGAGGTCAGCAGATATGCGTGGAGTCTCACAATTGCAGATCTATACATGTAATCAATTTCAAGGAGGCCCATCCCTCCTTCGGAATGGGGAATATATAATCTTGGTATGCAATGATTTTTATAAATCATTTGGTGAGCATGAAGAATCCTTCTTGTTTTCTTATCTAACCTGTCCAACATGTTTTGGGGCCAGTCAATCACTCCAAAACTGTAAGTTAGTACAGGAAGAGTAGACTGGTTTATAGCTTGGATTTTGTTCCTAGATGTCAACGCTGTTTTCGGGATTAATTTAAGTCTAAAGTATTCCTTACTAAGTTTTATTCACATTTGTTCATGTTTTATTGCTGATCCTTCATCATTTCCCAAATATTTATACACTCCCTCTTGCACAAGTTCTTTTATATCACATTCTTGTACCAAACTGATGTTTTCTTGGTGCTGCAGTTTTCCTGCTTTTAAGGTTGCTTTTGCACATTTATCAAGACCAAATGACATTCTTACATCATCTGAAAAAGTTTTAATAACTTGCAGTTGTACTTTCAGTTCCTCATCTGATGAGCTCTACAGTTTTAAATCATCAACAAAGAGAAGATGAGAAGTCTTTTACACTTTATTTTCTAGTAACCAAATTATAGCCATAGCCTAAGCTATTAAGTAGACAGCTTAATGGGTTAAGGACAAGGCAGAATAGCAGTGGTGATAGAGAGTCACCCTGGAATATCCCCTTTTGAATTTTTATCCCTGGGATAGTAATTTGTCCTTTATCATGGCTTAATTTCAAAGTGGTCTGCCTCTGCTTCATGGTCACTGTAATGTACTCGATCAGTGTAGGGTGTATCTTATACATTTTTAAGCACTCTTTTACCCATGAATGTGGGATGCTATCAATTGTTTTTTTGTAGTCAATCTATGCCATACTTAAATTCTTCCCCTATTTACAGTTCTCCACTATGACTTTATTTAATAACAAATTATCCTTTCTTCTATATGGCTTTCTTTTATTGCCCTTTTGTTTTACTGCCATGATTGAGTTTTCTTCTAAATGACTATAAACTCTGTCGGCATCAATTCCCATGTATAGTTTATACATTGTCAGAAGGCAAGTAATTGGTCTATAATTTTTAGGGTAGCTTGCAGGTTCACTTTTAAGTAGGAGCATTGTTTTTCCTGTTGTTGGCCAGGTTGGTGTCTGTTAGGGGTGTGCATATAAATAGTTCTTACTCATGGCTAAATCTTCATGCAAAGATGATAATACTTTTAACCAAAAGTTAAGTACTGTATCTGGGCCTAGGTTTTTTCCAGTTAGAGGCTTTTCTTAACTTTATTTTAATCTCTCTGGCTGTTACTTCATCCCATTTTACATCCTTTAAACTTCTTATTCTTTCTTTTACTTCTTCTATCCATTTAGCATTTTTGTTGTTTATTTTATTATTCATTTATTTATTCATTTTACATTTGTTTACCGGGATAGTCCAACTGGATACATGTCCATTTTCAGCGGAGGCCCGGGGAGAAAAGCTCCAAATAGACAAACTTGCATAGATTGCACAAGAAGTTGGATAACATTAGAAAATATAAAACAAAGTGATTATGTACAATGGCTTAGTAGTGTTCCCTAGTAGGGACTATGTTCCACAGAATCTTCATAGATACTTCTCCAAAATGTATTTATTTCTTCTTTTTTGGCAGTCTTTCAATTCCTTTTACCTTGTTTCCCACTTCTCTATAAAACTTTTTTGGATCATCAATAAATTGCTTATTTTGTACTTTTCGTTTATATTTATCTGCGTATCGTCTAAGTTTTTTTGCCTATGCTGAGATTTTTAGTTTATTATTTGCGATAGTGCATGATAGATCCTGGTCTGTTCTAATACTGCACATTGCTTTTATCACGTTTATCTTTCTTAGTATTCTTGTTGTTCTATTACCTCTTCTATACTCTTCTAACAGTGACACTTCTTGTCTTAGCTGCTTTATAGTTTTCTCTATTCGATACTTCCATGATGGTATTCGATTTCTTCCCTTTCTCACGCTCACTATCCTGTGTTATTGTGGTAGAATTTTATCAGTTATTAATTTAGCTGCACAGTAATATATCCTATTTACTTCTGTTATATCATATGGATAGCTACGGGCAGCCCTAATTACTGTGTTCATTTGTTTTATCAAACTTCTGAATTTATTTCTTTCATTGATCTTAATATGGGTATATATATATATATATATATATATATATATATATATATATATATATATATATACATATATATATATACATATATATATATATATATATATATATATATATATATATATTAAATCAAGCAACTCTTCTCTCATTTTTGTCTAAACAGAGGGCACATTTTTTGTTTTCCATTTCCTGCCGGCATTCTATAGAAAGTTCTGTAGCATCTTTCTGTGGCACATTCTATTCAGTTTAATCCTGTACCGTCCATTGCTCTGTCATATGAGAACTCACTGGCCTATCACTCCGCAACATTGACTGCATCAGAGTTTCCACAGTTTCTTGTTCCTTCTCTTGCTGTCCAGCTTCAAGTGAATGTTTATACTGGTTTTCTGTGGAAGGCTCCAAAGTATCTTCATATGGCACATGACCAATTGCTTCCCATTTCACTGATTTCCCCTTAATATAGATATCTATTGCTCTATCCTGTTGTGGTGCTTTCTGAATTAGGTTTACTACACTGAATCCTTCACTTTGCAGGTACTCCATAACCTCAGTTTCTATTTCTTTAACTTCTCCATTACTAATCTCCTTTTCTACTTTTCCTCTTTGTCTTCTTATTTTTTGTATTGTAAAGTTTTCCGTGTCCAAATTCCTTTGCCTGTATTTCTCTTCAAATATCTTTGATGCTGCTCTTTTTGTATTGGTTAGTTTTGCTTTCTCCTTTGCATAAATATTGCACCATATTAAATTTCTTTTTCTTTCCCATGTTTATATTTCTTCCTCAGATGTCTCCTGATCTTCCTACTTCTTCTTACCTTGGGTACTTACTCCAGCATGCCGTGATGTAACCTATGTTAGACCTTATACACCAAATTGTTAACTTTTTAGGCACTCCATAACTTCAGCTTTTATTTTTTAAATTCTAATTTACTAATATTTTTTTTCTACATTCCCTCTTTGTGATATTATTTTGTATTGTGAAATGTTCCATATCTGGATGCCTTTACCTGTATTTCTCTTCGAATATCTTTGGCGCCGCCTTCTTTATATTGATTAATTTGGCTTTCTCCTTTGCATAAATATTGAACCATATCAAATCTCTCTTTCTTTCCCATGTCCATATTTATTTTTTATACTTTTCAAATATCTCTTGGTTTTGTTGTTTATATTTTTGCCCTTCCTCAGATGCTTCTTTTTCCAAACAGATCAAAGTTTCTTGATCTATATACTGTTATTCACAAATCTGTTGTATTAATGAATACACATTTTTATTTGAAGCTTTTGACAGTTTTTCTTGTGGAAGTATTTTTCTTTCCTCTAACTTCTCTCTTAATCATTTTGTATATCTTGTGTCTGGAAATTCTGGGTTTTTTTGCATAATAGTAACAATACATAATTTCTTTCCTATCCTCAGTAGGCCACTTTTTCATCTTTATGGCTCTTCTTTGGCCTATCAGTTTTTGTGATTTTGTGGACTACTGCTTCCTTCAACAACAGGGGGCTGGCATCCTCCCCCTGGGCCTGGCCTGGCCCCATTGTAGGAATGTTTCCATATTTTGAGGATTCTACACTGTCATCTTTTCCAGTCCTGGCACCAGTGTGCCTACAAGGATTGGGCACTTTTTTATTCTGGGTCTTGTGCGCCCAGCTATCTTTTTTAATTTTAACCTACTTCTGTCCATGATATATGCTATATAAATACAGTCTATATATCAGTGTTGTCTTAGTGAGATTTTGTGAAAAAAGGGTCCACCTTGCGAAGGTACTCACTAAGACTTGAGGATGAATTCAATTTCAGCAATAATACTCTCTTTTACTTGTTGACTTATCATCTCTCCATTTGGACCCCCTTATTACTTACCCCTTATGGTACTGTAAGTTCTTGCTGAAGTGTTCACAGGTCATTATTACTAATTCCACCTCTTCCCTGTGCTTTGTTTGGATCCAGTTTATGCACTTCTTTTTCAATATAATTTAATTTGATTTCAGTATCTGGGGTTACCTGGATGTCACTAGGACAACTCATCACCCTCTTTATGGAGCCAAACTGTTTTGGATCAGATTTTGTAAATATATCTATAATCTGTTTTGTCTGAAAACAAATTTTAGAATCTGCACACAGTTTATCAATTTATATGTGTTTACTCCTTCCACATCTTATGTATCTATAAAAAGGTTTCCTATTATGCTCAATAGCTTTATGTAAATTTTCTTCATCTTGTTTCACACTATGCTTAATCTGTTTGTCCAGCTTGTTTATTTCAGTTTTCAAAGTTGTAGTCCGACCTCTCTTTAATTTCTTATATTTTTTTTGTCCCTCAGCTTAACCAGGTATCTTGTTCTTATGGAAATATATCCCCCTGACGTTGTATGCCTAGAAAATGATGTTAAACATTTTTTGATTTTTTTACACTCAAATAATTTCTTTTTCAAAATGTTCCGCTTTCCATCTACAGTTTTTCCACTGAACACATCACTCTAGTTCATTTTTCATAGTGACTGTTTTGCTTGCATATAATCTGTAATAAATCTTCTGTGCATTAGATTTCAGTTTGGCAGAATTATCTAGCAACAAATTAACCTATATAACCCCATGATCACTGCATCAATGGTGATAAAACTTGACTTGAAGTAACATTAATTTATTTGGGAACACAAACAATGTCTAGTATTTTCCGCTCCCTGGTAGTTTTTTTTTACAATCTGAAGCAATTGTTCCTGAACATATGTTGGGAATAATTTCTTAACTAATGTTAAGTCAATATTATTCCAGTCTGTTTCTGCTAAATATAAGTCCCCAGCTAATATTATTCTTCTCTCCTGTGTTTCATGCAAGAAATGTATGAATTCCTCTAGGTCATCAGCTCTTGACTTTGGTGATCTATGCAGTCCAACAATTGTTATATGTTCCAGTGTTGTCTTTATTGCCACAGTTATACAATCTATAGTATTGGTGTTATCACTGAACATGTAATAATCACAGGTCTCATAGCTATCTTTAATCCGTATCATAACACCTCCACCTGATTTTTATTGCAATGTCTGTTACAGTAAAAACATTTATATCCTGACAGAACTGTTTTCCAGTCATTGTTCTTTAACCATGTTTCACAAAAATTAAGAATATCAGTCTTGCGGAAATGTAGCAAATTATAAAAATATATATATACCTGTTTAAATGGCTGTTTGAATTGTTTGCTGATAAAAGCACTTTATATTTTTACTATAATAAAACAGTTTTAGGATATCGCTTTTTTTTATATTCATCCATATCTCACTTCAAAGTCCATTATGATTTGATTCACACATCTTTAGACCTGCATTAATCAATTAGATATGAAAAAAATCATCATGCTTGTCATTAGAAGGGGACAACCTTGTCCATGAATATGCATTATTTATGTTAAGTTTGTGTCCCTGCCATTGGTTAGATGTCCTGATGCTCATCTTCTGAGTAGTGAGAGTATGTTCATTCACTCAGAGAAACATCAGGGAAGAATACATTCAAAGGGGGGGTGGGGGGGGTGGAGGGATGAAGGTTTGCATAAGAAAGCAATTTCTCTACTATAACTTTATCAAAATTAAATAACTGTATCATGGG
Source organism: Protopterus annectens (assembly GCF_019279795.1). Taxonomy (NCBI): domain Eukaryota; kingdom Metazoa; phylum Chordata; order Ceratodontiformes; family Protopteridae; genus Protopterus; species Protopterus annectens. The sequence continues at coordinate 858,691,109 of NC_056746.1, read as the reverse complement.
TTATGGGTTGAAAGGGGAAGTATGGATGTGAAACAAACTGAATAAATTATGATGGACAGAATTTCTATACCTGATCTTGGTTAATCATCAGACGTGTAGTCACTCAGAAGGTGGTTCATCTTTGGTGAGGGGGTGGCAGTCTTTTGTGAAGGTCGCTATATTGCTGTTAACTGATGACAGTTAAATGATCATGGCTGAGGAAGGGGGCTATCTGTTCATGTGGGACAAGGTGAACATATTACTATGGAGCAGAACATCTTTTATTTTATTTTATTTATTTATCCTTTTGTTGACCATTTTAGTCTCATTCAAAGGATGATTTAAACCAAAATCTGAAGCATTCCTTGTAAAAAGTGTTAACTTTCTGGCTTTTAGTCTGTGTTTGAAAGCATCTGACGAACTGTCATTGGATCACAGATAAGCAAGTAAAAATAAAGTCAGACCTAAGTAAAAAAGGAGCTCTACCCGATCATTAAATACAATACTAAAAATTCAGAAAACAAACTTGGTGTAAGGCTACCTACATTCACAATATTTACTTTAGGGCAGTCTTCACAGTAATTCTTTAGTCCGAAATTAACTGGCAGCTCCAGGGAAATGTCAGAGGTAATAGCAGGAGGTATTCCTTAGGCCTTTGATATAGGGAGGGAGCTTTCTGGTGAGGAACTGTAAAATGAGAGGAAAGATAATCTAGGATTAGGTTCAATAGGAGGTTATAGTTGCAGGTGAATAGCGGAGGAAGTACAGGGGAGAGTTTTCAGGAGAGGAGGAGAAACATGCAAGAGGAGTAGTAGATAATACAGGGCTTAAGGGGTAAGATGAAGAGGTAATATAGTAGGAAGATAGAGAGCTCGAGGAATAGACACAGAAGGAGAAGGAAAATGAAAAGGGAGAGTTTAAGGAAGATAGAGAGCTCAAAGAAATAGGCACGGAAGGAGGGAAAATATAAAGGGAGAGCAGTGTAGGAGAGTAGTAGTAAAAGGCAGCAGAGGTACAGTAATTGGATATTTGCAGTTTAAATTATGAAACAGTACAGGGTTAATAAAACAGTTGCTCTAGAAAAAACAGCTCTACAACAGTAATAATACAGTTATTCAACAAAAACAGTTCTACAACAGTACCTCAATCAGGTAAGGATGATAGGGGAATTAACAGAAATAGCGAACCAACAGACAGAGGAATATTAAGTCACATGTAGCAATAATAAAGCAAGATACAGGCATATAATGCATTTACCAGGTTATTTAAATGATTATAGAGAGCACCTTATACTGGATATGACTTTACAGAGGAGACTAGGACATTATATTCGGCCAAGGCTATCTCGACATCAAGAATAGCATAGAGATATCCCACACAGTCATAAGCACTACCTAGTCATATCTTAAAAGCCATTAACTCAACCTAGTAATATCAAACTGGTATCTAAACATGATGTTGCCTTTTCCCTTTGTTAGGTAGATAGAGCGCTTGGTTGGGCAGGTACAGGTAGATAAAGCGCTTACAAAATCAAATTAAAAGCAATATATAGCACCATAAAATAAAACATAGCATAACACAGTACAAGCTAGTAAAATGTAATATGACAGGGCTATCTAAGCATTGAGACTGGCATTGAGAATCACTTAAACAATCAAATTAATAGGCAATACATAGCACCAGACAATAAACATAGCATAACATAGTACTAGCTAGTAAAATGTAATATGGCAGGGCTATCTGAGCCTTGAGACTGGGTGAATATCCTAGCAAATCAATATGCTCTACCTAAGTGACTCATAAAAGGGATCCTGAGGGAGGCTGTGTCATGCCTGAGCTATGGCTAGGGCTGAGTAAGCATTGTGAGTGTAGAAAAGCCCAAATGAAGCTAAAATAGTTCCTGAGAATGCCCTGTGAAGAGGTCGAGCATCCAGAAGTCCGTTTTAGGTGTGCTGTATTGTTTGCTGGCCAGAGGGATGATGTACGAGCAAGTACTACTGCACTCAACATGTGTGAGTACTTTCACACATGTTATGACCACTTTGGTGGCGTTTTAAGCGTGTTCGGCGTTGATAGCTCTGTATCACTAAAGGAGAAAGTCAGGGATGGAGTCGTATAGTTATTAAATAAGATGAGGGGGGTAGATATAGTGAGCAAGCCTAATTCACAATGCCTTAGGGAAGTAGACAAGCTCAAAACATATGAAGGCTGTATCCTAGAGGAAGCACATAGATTCATCTGCCAAATCATACATAACTGATTTGGACAATGAAGAGGATACTGACTCTCTTACATCCCCTTCTGATTACTTCAAATTTGAGAAAGTACAGGATTATACATCAGAAAGGGGAGTGGCCCTTTGCCCCATGTCTTAGCCACAGTGGATGTTACAGAAGACTTTCAGGTCTACCCAACATTCTTGGAGACTCTTGCCATTGATGGACATTTTAACTCCTTAATGCTGACAGCAGAGTAGGGTATTAGTCATGCCTGTAATTGTGTGGACTGTCCCGCCCCATTCCCATGCTGATAGTACTTGAAAGGCAATCCTCATATCACACTTTTGTTTCAGTGCAACCTAATTTATGGCACTGAATTTGTGGGTGGTATTCAGTACCATGATTAAAGACATTAAATGTGAGAAAATCACTTCAGTTCAAAAATGTTTCTCATAATTAATTTTCATTCTGTCTCTCAGCTCTAGGAAATTGCAGTCCAGCTTGCCAGCAGTCAGGAGCTAATACACCTAATTGACTGCTGATATGCATTAATGTGTCAAAGGTTGCCATCAACTCTGCCTGGGAGAGTTTGGATGGTATAACCCTACTCACCAAGAAAGATCCTGTTCTGTGCCATCCCACAGAATGGAGTTTCTGGTTGCAGACTCATAAGCTGGATACTTTGGTGTCAGCAGCTGCTGCTAAGAGGGAGTGCTGTACATAGACTTATAAACAGGCAGTATATCCACTAGATAAAGGTACAAGGAAGGGACCACATGTTTGTGTGTCCATGTTTTCTTTGAGGCCATTCAGTTATTGACATTTCAAAAGATGTATCTTTTGAAATGCACCAGATTATAATGCAGCTGCCTGATGAACCTAACAAAGACAAGTTTCTTTCCTTTCCTTTTCAACAGCAGTCTTCACCATGGCAAACATTGTGATGTTGGTTTATTATAATAGCACTTAAGGCTTTGCCAGGACTGTGATATCTGTTACTGGCATGCTTGACTTTGAATGACTAGCTTTACCAAGAACACCAAGTAACCTCTTATTAATACTCCACTCCAGGGAACAGTGTTATTCGGCCTAAAAGGTAAGGCAGATATGGAGAATATGGAAAAAGAGGAAAAGAATCTTGTAGCTGTTAAATTTCAACCTCAGCAATGTGTTTTTAGAGGCGCTCTCCCCAAATGTACTTTAAATTTAGGCAACGACCGCAAAAACAACAATTTAAAAAAAATCTGACAATCAAGATGACTTCCAGAGAGGTCATATATCTTAAGGCAGGGGTTCTTAGTAGCCATGGGTCCTCCTGTGAGTGATCAGTAACAGCCAGGAATTTTTGGCTGGTTGATTCCTTCTGGAGGCAGTCAAGGGTTGTCTGCCCTACCTTCTGTCTCTGCTTGGAAGGAATCCATGACCAAATATAGGTTGGTGAGGTCACTTATTTTCAGGGGGTCACAAAGTTTGTATAAAAACACACTGACAAAAGACAGAAACTCTTAGGTCCATTCATCTTTAATTATTAAAGACATCTTCAGAATGAGTACATTTAGGTTCTATATTTAAAGGACTTAAGAAATACCCCTCTTTCATAAAAACACCTGTTGCAATCAATTCATGTGATTCATCCTTAAAATATACTTAATATTTAAACTAAGTGCAGAGAGAAGCACCAGTGTGGAAACACAGCAGTCGCAGTTCAAAGTATCCAAAGGTAAAATAGGCAGCAAACAACATGCAGCAAGTAAAATAAATCCAAGTATGGAAACACAGCAGTCACAATTTAAAACATCCAAAGGTAAAATAGGCAGCAAACAACAGGCAGTAGGTAAAATAAATCCCAGTTTAATGCATATACAAACTGATAAGAGCTTTCGCTATGGAATCATAGCTTCTTCAGACCCTAGTAAAACAACATCTTTACTAAACATTTGTATAACACTGTCATAATACACAGACCAATCAAAAGCTAAAACCAATAAAACAAATAGTTAAAGCTGAACTCACTAAAAAAGTGAACCCAGCAAAAAGGAAATAGACATTGCTTTTTCCTTTTCCTTCTAGCTTTTAAAACAGATTTCAATGGTACAAATTCATTTAAACCTAACCCCATATAAGAACGTAGTTTGGCTATCCATCTTGCTTCACATTCTTCTGTTTCATTTTCAGTGTTACCCACACTAGCATTCTCATATATAACATCTAATACAGTAAAAGAAAACCTATGTGCATTACCTTGTATCTGAACATGTTTAGCTAAGGCATTGACAGTGTTACCTTTATTTATACAATATGTATGGTCCCTAATATGTTCACAAAACTGATGGTTGGTTTTGCCAACATAAAATGAGCTACATTGCTCAGAGCTAAATAAACAACATTCATAGTGTCACAGTTAGCCATAACATTTAAAAAATATTTCTTCTCTGTCTCTGGATGAACAAACTCATTACCCTCCCTAACATACTGACAAAAAATTACAAGTACCACGCTTTGTGGTACCCTCTCCCCATTATTCATAACCCAACTTATCCAGGTAACACAACAACCTCTTTAAATTTGCCATATTCCTATATTAAAACTTAGTAGATGTGCCAACTAATGCTTCAACAGATGAATCAGAGGTTAGAATATGCCAATTCTTTTTAATTACATCAGTGACCTTATTTATTTCACTGGAAAAAGTCATAGGGACTCTTAAAACATTGTACCTTCTAACTTGTCTATATGGGTCCTGGGTGGGGGTCGTAAAATAGGATCTCCCAACACCCTACCTAACCTGGCAGGCACCACACGTACCCTTAGCTATCTTAGTTCCCTTATACCCCCAGCTTCAAAATCATCCTTCAGAGTCACGATACATCCTTCAAAATCCTGGTCTTTAACATGTAGCCTAGAGGCCCTTAACATTTGTTCCTTCACCACATTCTCAAACACATGGTTAGGATGCATACTGCTGCGATGGACAAAACTCAGTTTGTAACAACCTTCCTATAAAGGCTTGTAATAAGTCTATTACTACTAGGCTCCCTCATCACCATAACATCCAAATAGGGTATCTCAGTATGGGACTTAGTGGTAGTGAACCCCAAAAAGTCTGTAGTGGAATGAAGGTAGCAAATAAAGATACAAGGTACTGCACATAGGTTTTCTTTTGCTGTGTTAGATGTTATATATGAGAATGCTAGGGTGGGTAACATTGAAAATGAAACAGAAATATGTGAAGCAAGATGGATAGCCAAACTAAGTTCTCATATGGGGTTAGGTTTAAATGAATTTGTACCATTGAAATCTGTTTTAAAAGCTAGACGCAAAAGGAAAAAAATAATGTCTATTTCCTTTTTGCTGGGTTCACTTTTTAGTGAGTTCAGCTTAACTATTTAATTGTTTTATTAGTTTTAGCTTTTGATTGGTCTGTGTATTATGACAGTGTTATACAAATGTTTAGTAAAGATGTTGTTTTACTAGGGTCTGAAGTTTTTGGTGTGCGTGCGTGTGTGTATATATATATATATATATATATATATATATATATATATATATATGTGATTTGTGCAGTGTTTTGAATTTTTATTTTTTTTTGCTGTTACTATGAATGGGGTGGAGTACAGTGATCAATAACTTTGTGCATGCTAGTGTATATCACAAACTTCTAATCCCTAGTGTATCAGATACTATGGCTTAAGCCAATTCTTGCACTCATTTCCATTCTAGTGCAGCATAGCATTCTGAAGAAGCACATCAAGCCTTATAGAGTTTGTTTATAAAATGTCTAAGACATTCTTTCAAAACACCACATGAATTAAAATCAAACATTATTAACTGCTGAATATTGTATGTCAGCTGTTAAAAACAAAAATAATGTAGCCTTTGTTATATGTTTCTAAATGTATGCATCATATAATGTACATGTTTTATGTGATTCTGTACCAAAGTCTGTTGATTGTATTTAATGTTTTTGCCTATTCGCTCACTTACCTGGTTAAAAGTACAATAAATAAAAAGTATATACATTTAACACCTTACACACACATATTTCATTTACTCCTTTCCATCAGCTGTATGCATTTTTAGTGTTTTTCCCATATTTATTTGTTGTTTACCTTTCTGTGCTTTTCCATGCATAATAGTCAGAAGTCGGTGCTTATTTTTTTTTCAGAATGGCTTTAGTGTCTAGGGGAATTTGACTCTTCAATGCAAGTAGTGTGTGTGTGTGTGTGTGTGTGTGTGTGTGTGTGTGTGTGTGTGTGTGTGTGTGTGTGTGTGTGTGTGTGTGTGTGTGTGTGTGTCTGTGTGTATCTGTGGGTTGTTGTTTTGATTTTTCCCCATTTTCCTTCTGCCTGTTTTTTGGATGGGAATTATTTCCCTTATTAGTTAGAATGCTAGTTTAGGCTTAGGTAGGCATATTTTTCTCTGTTCATCTGAGGCATCAATGTTTGTGAGTATTGGGGAGAATTTAGGTTATTTTTGCAGTTATGGCTGTTATTTTCTGTTTTTGTTATCAGGCTGATATTTTATTTATTTATTTATTGAATATCTTTTATCACTTTTTAAATAGTTTATATTGCACATTTGATCTTTTTCTCTAATTTCAGTTCATTTAGGATAGACAATTCTTTCCTAATGAACTTGTTTTTTTTCACATTTTCAAAAATATGGGGTAGGGTCATTTTTTTTTGTCTGTGTGTGTTTCTTGTTTTTTACTTATCCATTTTATCTGACACTGGGTGGGGAGAAGTATTTTTTGAATTTGTTATATTCTTGAAGTGTCTTTGCAACTACCTACTTAATAACTCTTGTATTTTTCTTTAACTTCCCTTGTAAGCGATTCAGCAGCCTATCGCAGACCATAAGAAAATACTCCCCCCCCAGGTCAACTGAGTCCTAGATATTTCCCTCAGTAAAGGTTAGGTGTCCTCCACCCCCTTCCAGCCTGCTTTCTTCTATTTCACCACTAGGTGGCAGCACCTACCAACCATAAGACGGTATATCTTTCATTTTACTTGGCTCCTCTCCTATGAAGCTGTCCAAGTAGCTTATAGAGCCGGTATTATCACTGTCTATATCCTGGTAATTCCACCCTGTACAGAATTCCATAACTAAATTTAACTCTATATTTTCTTTCCTGATAGCTATTTATCCTTACCTATTTATACATCTACTATACCTGCTTACCTTGCTATCTCTGCAGCAGTGGCTGATACTTTTTCTGCTGCTGTTTTTTCTTTCTGTTCTTCCCCGCTCCGTTCACCCTACGGGCTCACCCTGCTCCCCTACCCTACCCCCAATTCCCACCCACCCCCACTACATCTACACTTATACCCACATAGCCACACCTACTTCCTCTCCTACTGCTAAACTCCACCCCTTCCTCTTCCTATTCCTTCCCCCTCACAACTTCACTCCACCACAAATCCCACATCATTCTCATTCAATATGCCACACATCCCTCTTCTTTTTTACTATTAACCATATAACTCTCAAGGAACCTAAACATGTCTCCAAAATATACATTCTTCTCCATTCAACTACTTTTCTTACTGAACCTAACATTCATCTACTACCTTACCAGCCTAACACACTATCTCACACCCCACTCTTTCACACAACCTGCTCTCTCAACATACCTCACTCCTACTCAGTCATACCAATATCTCCTACACTTTATCCCATCAAACACAATCTATGCTTTCATTACAAGCTCATCTCATCTTAAAAAACTTCAACCCGCACTCTACCAAACATATCCCCCACAACTCCTATTACTTATGAAAAAAAACCAAAAACCCCTACTACATAAAGCAGATTCTAACATCTCTACTATTATCTGGAGATGTACACCCTAACCCAGGCCCAAACACCTCCCCCTCTATATCTAAATCCATTCGACTAGCATCCCTTAACACACAAAGCTTAGCAAACAAAGTTCCAAACCTTCATGCCTGGCTACACCATAACAAACCAGATATCTTAGGCATATCTGAAACCTGGTTAAAACCTCATATAAAAGATGTGGAGAGAGTACCACCTAACTACTCCATTATCAGGGCAGACAGAACCCCAAAAAAGGGGGTGGAGTAGCTCTACTCTACTCATCCTCTCTATGCATTACTCCCTACAATAAAGCTATTCCTCAATTCAACAACGCAGAATTAATACTAGCCCAACTTCGATTAAATAAACACAAAAATATATGCATAGCCTCACTTTACATTCCCCCTGGCGACAATATCTCTGTACTTGAAGATATCCTCTCCTGGTTCTCATCCAACATATCTAATGAAACCATCACCATGGGAGACACCAACATCATTTGGTCCTCCATTCAATCCCATACCCCCTCCATTAACATCAACCTGTATAACTTCTCTCAACTCATCAACTCCACTACTAGGCCCTCTAAAGACTTCACTACTGGCAGTATTATAGACTGGATCTTAGTCTCTCAACCCCACTACTACCTTGATAGTGGAACTCTTCCTGACTCCCTAAGCGACCACCTTCCCATCTTTGCTACACGCCTTCCTTCTCCCTTACAAGTTACCCATAATTATGTCACTTCCAGATACCAAAAAAACTTCAAACCAGAAGCCTTCTCTAACTCCTTAAAATCATTTAATTGGCACCCCCTAAAAACTCTACCCCTTGAAAGTGCTATCACTCACTTTAATTCTACTTTCCTAAATCTTTTAGATATTCATGCTCCCTTAAAACCCAGAAGAATAAAAAAAAAATCTACCCCTTGGCTAACTAAAAGCACACTAACAACCATGTGACTAAGAGACAAACCCTGGGCATGCTATCAAAAGCACAACTCTCCCACTACCCTTAATGAGTACAAAACTCTTCGCAACACAGTTAAAAAGCTTATTACAGCAGACCGTCAAAACTACTACTCTTCTCTTCAAAGTAAATACAAATCTGACCCACAAAAAGTCTGGAGAGGTATAACCTCCCTCTTAAAACCTGGTACAACTGAAAACCCAAACCCTAACCCAAATGTACAAGACAATGACCTTGCCACTGAATTTAACTCTTTTTTCACTGACTGTATTTCCAAACTAACCTCTTCCTTCTCATGCAACCATCCACCTCCTACTTCCACCTGTCCCCCCCTACACCCCCCTTCTTCACTCTATCATTCTACTACCTCTCAATCCCCTACATTCTCCCTGAAACCAATCCTTACTTCCACTATAAAAAAAACTCCTGCAGAGGCTAAAACCATGCGCCAATGCCCCCGATAACATCCCCTCATACTTCCTCAGCATAGCTGCAGATGCTATCGCCCTTCCAATTAGTATCCTAATCAACCACTCTATCCAAGAAGGCCATGTTCCACAAATCTGGAAAAAGGCTTTTATCATTCCCCTTCACAAAGGAGGGAATAACACTAGCATTACCAACTTCCAGCCCATCGCTATCCTCTCTCCTATTTCTAAAATTTTAGAGAAATGTATCCATCTTCAACTCCTTCCCTATTTATTAGACAACAACCTACTAACTTCTACTCAACACGGATTCCATCCTAATCATAGCACTATGACAGCCCTCCTATCATTCCTTGAAACTGTGAATAAAGCTAGAGATTCTGGTCTCACTGTATCTACCATCCTACTTGATCTCTCCAAGGCGTTTGACACTATCTCCCATAACCTACTACTCACTAAACTCTCAAAGCTAAACCTATCACCTTCAACTCTCAATTGGTTCAACAGCTATCTCTCAAACAGGCAACAAGCTGTCAAGTGGAAAAAAGCCAACTCCTCTTTCCTAAACACCTCCACAGGTGTCCCACAAGATTTCATATTAGGCCCCCTCCTCTTTAATATCTTCGTAAATGATTACTACCACTCCATCCCCCATGCTAACATCATCCAATACGCGGATGATTCTGCAATCATCTGTGCTGCCTCTTCCATTCCAACTCTCCTAAAGCTGACTCAAGATGCCTTCTCCACCACAGAACAGTGGATGAACGATAACCATCTTGCACTTAATGCAGCTAAATCAAAACTAATGATATTTACCCCCTCTAAAACCAACACATTGGATAGACAACTAATCTCCATCACCAGTCAAAATAATACACCACTTGAACTGGTATCTGAAACCAAACTACTAGGAGTTCAAATCGATGATAAGCTTAAATTTGAGTCCCATCTACTACTAAACATTAAGAAAACCCACCAAAAACTCGGCCTACTCTACCAACACAAGCGATACCTCTCATCAGCTACCAAACTCACTCTCTCTACCACATTTCTCTTACCCTCCCTTCTATATGGTGCCCCTCTTTTAACTAATCTACAATCATCTCTCAAAACAAAACTATCTACCTGTTATAATAAAATAGCCAAATTCGCCACTAGCAATAAATCTTCAACCCATCACTGTGCACCACTCCACAAACTAAATTGGCTTGAACTTCCCAACTACCTCTCCTATACTCAGCTCACATATGCACACAAACTCATTTTTCAACCATCCCTCTGTCCCTCCCTGTCCACTACCTTTAAAATTCACCACACTCAAAGACTTCTCAGATCTACTAATCAAAACCTAATAGGAGTCTACAGACCCCTTCGCCCCCCAGGACATAACCTCCTCTCCTTTTCCCTAGCACGCCTATGGAACTCCCTCCCTCCCTCCATTCGTACCATCACTAGCCTTCCTACCTTTAAAAAATCACTCCACTCCCACCTAACATCCACATGGGAATGCTCATGTTCCCACCCCACATAATCATTCTCCACTTTCTGCAGTCTTTCACCTCTCACTTTCTCTACTGCAGCTAGTAATCATTTTCTTAATAATACCTATCATCCTGAAAGCCTTCTGCATTTATCTACTCACTTCCAAAAAATTGTTTTAAAAAAATATATATATATTTTTTAAGATATAATTTTGTTTCTTTTTTTAAATTTTGTTTTTTAACTTTTCTGATTGTAACCTCTGTACCTTGTTATGTCTTGTATGCTATGTAATGTAAATCTCTGTAACATGTAATCTTTGATGGAGCTTTTATCCCCAGGACTCCATTGAAAAAGGGTTCATTTGACCCAATGGACTATCCTGGTTAACCAACAGCAAATAAATAAATAAATAAAATAAATAAATAAATATGCATCTTTGGAGAAGGAGACTATAAAAAAGATTGAGACTTTCTTTCAAGATCTGAAATAGAGGAAGCTGTGGAAGTGTTTTGGCTTGTCTGCTCTTGATAACAACCTATAGGAACTGGGACTAAAAAAGAGGCATGTTGGTGCAATAGATAATGCTGACATAGCAAAGAGGGTACAATCTGGGGGAAGGTAGCACATCAGTTTTGGTTACTGGCATGAAATCAAGACTCATATTGATAAATGAGCTGGCCGCAGGGAACTTACATCATGTTCTTGGACACTACAACCTGAGGTTCAAATGGTACAAAAAATATACGGAATAAAGTTGATGCTGATATCTCAAGTCTTTGCACCAATCCTGAAAGTTATTGTCAAAGTTGACAGCACTAGAATCAACATCCTCAAGACTGACTGCATTGCCAGCAACTTCAAAGCTAAGACCATCATGCTGAAATCAATGCTGACAACAATAAAATACCAGTTAATATTGGCAGGTTCAGCGTCAGTGCCAAAAACATGGAGACCAACAAAGAAAGCATTAGCATCCAGGATAGGGGAATGTAGCTGGTGGTCATCTCTCTATTTCCTACGAAAAGTGTAAAAAGGAAAGAGGCACCAGAAAACTTCTGTTGAGTTTGAAAAGATGACCTCTGCAAATTTGTCACACCATCAAGCAAACACCACTAGAGTGGGCCTTGGTCATTGTCAAACACCCCAGTATCAAGGACTTGGAATATAACAGGTTGCCAAATTAGCCTCAATGGAAAAAGTGATATATTTAGACTGTACTGTTAAAGGAGATACAGAATTCTCAATAACCTTTATAGGAACATTATTTTCATCAGGCCCCATGTTTTTTTTTTTGAAGCTGCCTCATACACTGGAAAGAAGATATGTGGAAACTTCAGCATATTAGGTTTCTTTTTAAAACTGTCAACAACTGAGTCATTTTTCAGCATCAACATCAAAGGTTGAAACTGTCTTGGGGTCAAGAAAGAAACAGAATCTTCTGACTCAGATATCTATGCGGACAAAGATTTGTTGTACTACATCAACATCATCATCATCATCATCATCAACAACCTCCTTTATCCCATTTTTTTCTACACGAGGTTTGAGTGTTGTGTCATCTGTTGCCATCTCTCTCCACTCAATGCCACTCTCCTACCATCTTCAGCACTCATGCCTGACTGTCACTGGTCTTCTATCACACTTTCCATTCACATCTTTTCCTCTTGACTTCTTCCTGACTGAGCCAAATCTTCACCAGACTGTCTTCTGCACATGTGCCAGAACCACCGTAATCTGTTCTCTTTGAAATTTTCCGCACCTGGAACTACATTGGCTTCTGCTCTTATGCCCTCATTTAATCTGTCCGACAATCTGCATCCTCCCACCAATCTCAGGCACTTCATCTCCATCACCTCCAGCCTCCTCAACTTCTCTGCCTTTACTGCCCAGGTTTTTGTGCCATACAGTAGTACTGGTTGCACCACTGTTTTGTACATCTTACTCTTCAGATTCTTTAGCCTTCTTCAGTCATACACCACACCTGACACTCTGTGTCAGTTGGCTATGTCCCCTCTGATTCTAGCTTTGAACTTCTCATTCCAACTTCCCTTCTCCTCAATCGCCCCTCCCAGATACTTGAAGCTGTTAACCTGTTCCACTGTATTTCCTTCTATCTCAATTATCAGCTTCTTCTGATTTCCCCATTTGCTGACAAGACAACTGCCTTATCTGTACTCAGTTTCATTTTGTGTGTCTTCAATTTTGCATTCCATTCCCCTATCGTTTGCTGAAGCACTTGCTCAGAGTCTGCCTGTAATGCCACATCATCTACATACAGCAACTTTATTGATCTGTACCCCCTGATCTGTTTGCTAATGTAGTCCATCACCAGTATGAACAGCAATGGGCTCTGAGCTGAACTCTGATGCACACTCACTCCCACTGGGATCCCCTTTGTGAGGCTGAACACTTGTTTGTACTTCAGTCACTGGGTCCTTGTACATACTTTGCACTAATTTTACCAGTGTTTTTAGGACTTTGAACCACCACAGGACTGCCCAAATATTGGGACCTTGTCATATGCTTTCTTCAAGTCTATAAATGCCCAGTTGGACTCTCCTCATTTCTAGATTTTTCTCAAGTATCTGTCTAACTGCAAATGTTGGGTCAGTTGTGCTGCATCCTGATCTCAATCTGAACTGCTCAGCTCCCATCTTATTTTCTACTATTCTGCATATTCATTTATCAGTCAACCTCTCCAGAACATAAATGCAGTGTGATAGGAGTTTGATTCCTCTACCCTACCCACAGTTATGAATGTCCCCTTTGCTCCTTAACACTGGCACTAGTATGCTTGTTCTCCAGTCATCTGGGATACACCTTTATCTCCACACTGCTATGTGTACCATCAAGAGCTATTTCTCCCTTAGCTTACCCAACATCTTTATCATATCTGCTGTGACCTCATCTGAGCCTGCTGCCTTCCTTGACTTCATTTTCCTTACTGCTGTTGTTACTTCTATGTTGGGCTCCTTTTCTTCTTTCATCATAGACCATGTCTGAGGCCGTACAGCTTCTGTTGGGTTTTCTTCACTCAGAAATGACTAGAAGTACTCCTTCCATCTACCTTTGATGTCCAGTAGACTGGTAAGCAGGCTGTTGCTGGCATCCCTTAAGAAGAGTGCCTGACTATCTTTTTTATCTTTCTGTCTTTGCCTTCCAATCTGATATAGGCTCTCTGTGCCATCTACCAAGTCACTTTCCAGAAGATGGTAGAGTGCTTCTGATGAGTTGTTATTTGCTATTGAAACTCCTTTCTTAGCCTCTTTGTTAGTCAAGCAGTATTCCTTACTAGCCTGGTCCATCTTTTCTATCTCCCACTTTTTCCTGATTCTTTCTTTTGATGACTTCCTGGACTTCTGCATTCTACCATCAGTTTTCCGTATGTACCTTATTTTCCTACATGGCTTGGCTGCATATCTGTTCTGTAGTCCTCACACATGCTGTTTTGAGGTGCTGCCTTTCTTCTTCGTCTCCACCTATTTCCTTTTCTTCTTGAGGTACCACAGTCCTGAGTAATTCCTTGAACCATTGTGCTTTATCTCCAGTCAACTTACAGGATCTTCAGCCTGGCATCTGTTGACCTTCTCTGACCACTGCTTGCAGCTAATTGTGGCAACCAGTGGTTTATGCTGTGGGCCAACTGTTTCACTGGAGATGGCTTTGTACTCTCTGTTTCTATCCTACTGCCCTTTCATTGCTAGGAGGAAGTCAACCAGAGTTGCATGTTGATCACTCTATATGTGATCTTGTGACTGATCTCTCTTGATGAACCATGTGTTTGTCACCATCAAGCCATTTGTCAGACAGAAATCTAGAATGGGCTCGCCTTCTTTATTCCTGGTGCTCCACCCATGTGGACCTAGGCAGTTCTCATATCCCATTCTGCCTGCCTGTCCTAATATGTGCATTCAGGTCATCCATTATCAACACCAATTCATACTGTCCTGCTTTATCTAGTAGATCCTGCAACTGCTGTCTGAATGCACTCTTTTCCTCACTTTCACAACCCTGCTGTGGGGCATAGGCTGAGATTATGAATACTGTCTTATCATTACAACAGAGTCTGACTGCCATGAGTCTGTCACTAATTCTGATGACATCCTTCACTGTTTTCTAAAGTCACTCACTCACCACAATTTCCACACCATTTCTAGTCTGTCCTCTTCCTGAGTAGAAGAGTCTGGATCCCAAGCCAAATGGTGTTGCTGCAGTGTCCTTCCATTTTGTCTCCTGGATACATAGCATGGCCATCCTCCTCCTTACCATCATGTTATTCACTTCCAAGCTCCATTCTGTCAGTGAACCTACACTGAGTGTAGCAATTCTCAGTTCATGTTTGACAGTTTGATTGGTTTTAAGTCCAGCTAAAATAGGCAACCCAAGCTGCGCAACTGGTCACCGGAAAGCTAGTAGTTTATTGATCTAGGGCAGCTGGGCTTTATGGCAAGCACACACTGGCCAAAAGGGGCAAATACACCCCTCCAACCATTAGCATGGATCCCTGATGTATGTCATAGTAGGCCAGGTCCTCAACCCACTTATCATCAGAAAATACCCATGTCCATCTCGTGACATTAGTCAAAATGACCAAATTACCTAGAGGCATATTTTACACTGTCAAGTGGATAGCCCTACCACTGTGTACAGTCTGAGATCCACGTTCTGCTATCTTGAAGATACTGCACACCACAGTAGATTCCCAAAGCAGTTGGTCTATGCAACTCTTCCCCTATAGGGCACCATCTACACTTTATGTTGCTGCCAACACCTCTGTTCTTGGGTTAGTTTGAAATAGGAACACTCAGCATGTTTTTGAGAGGTGAATGGAGCCCCACAAAGACACAGGGAAAACACGTAATCTCCATACAGCATTGGCCAGATACCAAGACTGAACCTTGCACCTTGTACATGGGAAGGTAAAGACCTTAACCATTATGCGAACTGGACTACAATTTATTTTTCCAATGAAGGTGAATGAGGAAAATTTTACAAAGCCTGAACACCTGGAAAGAATGCATCTCTCTCCCAAACAAGTTACACGTTGTAACTCTCTGCTGTGTGGAGGAATTTTGTCTCTACGGGCGCAGCTGTGAATTCTATGGAGTTTAACTCCAATATATATAGTTTGCAAAAATATAAACAATTTCCCGTTACCCCATGTTGTTGTGACCACAGAGCTTATTATATTAAGGGGTAGGGAAGAGTGCAACTCATGCTTATTGGGGGGGGGGGTTAACTCCAATATAACTTGCATGCAAAAACATCAAACATTTTCTGCTTTTGAAGTCCCATGCAAAGGTCACCACCTAACACATTAATAAGAAAGAAGTTCTCAGCAATCTAAGTTTGACTGAAAGATGGACTGAAAGTACAAATATCAACAACTTCATAAACCTGCTAAGTACAAATATCAACAACTTCATAAACCTGCTACGTAAACAAAGCAAACACAAAGACATGCAATTACAGAGTTCTCTTTAGTTTTTTTTTTGAAAACAGCAATGGCAATAAGAAAAGTAATAATGTGAACATGTAAACATATGTATGATGAGAACATAAACATATCCTACAAAAAAAAAACTGAGTACCTGTGAACAGCAGAAAAGTTATTAAGGAAGGCCTAGGCTGCAGTAAGAAAAGAATAATGTTGGCAAACTAGGTAGAAATAGAAGTAAGAAACCGAGAACCAAAATCACCCAGCCTGGCAACAACGGAGCCAATAAAGGAAAACACCCCACAATTATTAATAAATTCCATGCTTAATGAAAGTTGATTAAATGCTTTCATTTCCTCACACTGTAGCACACTACCCTGCAGTAGAAATAAAGCCACCATCTGGGGAACAGGGAAGGGTCTACGTACATAGAAAGGGCTTCCACTCCATTAACTCCCAAGTCATGTGTAATGCTAAGGAAACCATCTTGAATGCATGTTCTGGCAACCCAGGCAGTTATCATAACTCACATATCTGGCACACCTCCCACCTGTATCAAATGTTCAGTAGGGGTGATATCCCATAGGGCCATTTACTCGGGGATGCAGGTTATGCACTGGAACCATGGCTGATGACGCCCATCAGAAATGCACACACACTCACTAAAGAACACCATAATGAGGTACACGCTTAAACCCCAAATATCATAGAGTGTGTGTTTTTGCCTGCTGAGATCATGGTTCCGGTGCCTAGATACATCTGGGGGAGCCCTACAGTACAATGTACATGTACTGAAATCTTCATTGTCTGAGCCGTGCTTCACAACATCATCCTGAGAAAACAGCTTCAGCAGGATCAACAAGGGAAAGAGGCACACATCCCACCACCAATGTCAAGGTCACCAGAGCCGCATACAGGTGAGGAGGAGACAGAGGAGGAACCGGCAGCTGCTGTGGGTGTAGGCAGATGTAGGCATGCTCAAGATGCCCTCACATTGGCTAAATAGCACATTCACTCACCACCTAAGGGACTAAAACCTTCATGCTATGCACATATATATAGTAACATTGATGCCAGGCAACTCACAACCTTTACCTACCCATGTAATGACTGTGTACTCTTAGTATCAGACAGACTAAGCCCTGAACTAAAACTGTAGCAACTGCTTGATTTACAAGGTAAGTGCTGAACCTGGAGTATTAAAAAAATTGTGTAATAATACAAATGAATGGCATATCCTTGCATGTTGTTACTTGGTAATGTGAGAAAGTAAAAGGTGGGTGAATTGTACAGCAATGACTTCATGTGTCAGCAGAGACTTATGTGAATACATGTGTACTCTATCAAGTAAAAGGCCACAGGCATCAAAGATCCACATATCCATACCTCTCAGAAGTACTGATGGTCACTGAATGTCCTCAGCTTGCCCTCATACTTTTGTACTGGCAAATCATTAGAGAGAGAAGTTAGAAATGAATGAGACACATTTCAGTTTCAGACTTCATAACCCTTAGAAGATTCTTAAAAATATTGTTGCAAAAAATGTTTTGATTCTATAAACTGCCTAACTTTGTAAGACCAAAATATGTAAAAAGTCTCCATATTGTTCAGCCATCATCACTTTTATTTAAGGCTTGGTCCAGCTTTGTTGCTGTAAGAGTGGGGGAGGTATGTACACATTACAAAAACTGGTAAGAAAGTAGTACAATTAGCAAAACATCATCACAAACAGATATGCTAAGCACTAAGTCAGTTATGTACCCTGAGCATCAGACAAAAAAGTTTATGTATCCCTGAATCCAAAAGATAGAAAACAAAGATATGGCACAGGTATCATCACTTGCACAGGGTGTTGTGTGTGGGAAGACAGGAAGCCTAGGCTGACACAAAAGGTAAGTGAGATAATGTGAGTAAGAAAGAGAAACAGGCAGACATTTCGATAAAGTAAAAAATGGCAACTGAGACAGCATGATCTTTAAGCCTCACAGCTGTACCATGTAACTATTGTGTGTGTGTCTGTATGGGCCCTCCAGGTGAAATTGGAGTGTAAGTGTTTGCAAGAACACAGTCAAGCTCTGTGCTAGCTCTACATCTTGGTATGTCTGACAGGTGGCAGTTCATCATTGTTTTAACTCATGACAAGAATTGGCTAAACCAGGATTTGCACTGGCATGTCCACACCCATAGTCAGATGCACTGTTGCACCCTGAATGTGACTGATGTCTGCTGGATGAGCTCTCCTCACAAGGACGCCCAGGACAATGACCCCATGGCCTGCCACATCTGGGTGTGGACACCTCAACCACTGATGGAGCAGTGGAAGTACTCCTACTATGGGGAGCGCGATCGGGCACAGCCATGTCAGCTAACATGAGATGATATGGCTGACCTACATCCATGTGGATGCCGTCCCCCTCCTACCAGATGTTCCATCACAGACACCGCCCGTTCCAACATGTCATTCATCCAATCCATTGAATCAGTAACATGGTGGAGGCATGCTGCTATATGAATGTGACTGATGTCTGCTGGATGAGCTCTCCTCACGACAATGCCCAGGACCATGATCCCATGGCCTGCCACATCTGGGTGTGGACAACTCAACCACTGATGGAGGAGGTCTGCCATATCATCTCATGTTGGCTGACATGGCTGTGCCCGATCATGTTCCCATAGTGGTAGTACTTCCACTGCTCCATCAGTGGTTGAGGTGTCCACACCCAGATGTGGCAGGCCATGGGTATATGGTCCTGGGCATCCTTGTGAGGAGAGATCATCCAGCAGACATCAGTCACATGCAGGTAGCAGCAGTGCATCTGACTAGGATTTGGGGATACATAAATGTTTTTGTCCAATCAAGCATGTCAGCCTGTGCCACATCTATAACCCTAAGCATTTCTCTGGAGGACATATCGGAATGTGCCTTTGCCTCCATGATGGCCCTAAACATACATCAAGTGGCACAGGAAGACACACCTGGATCAGGTGGAGGATGGACAGCAGGCCTCCTCCGAGCACCCCTAACAACCCTCCTGCACGGCACCTCACTCACACTTTGGCTACAGCCAGAGTCAACAGGCACTGAAGCCACAGTAACCACACTACTCTGCTCTAGTGTCTCACCCTCTGGAATGGGTTGGCATAGTCCTACTGGTTGTGTGCGATGGAATTATAGGGGATGGTTGAATGTCAACCTCAGTGTCAGATTCAACCTCTGCATCCCCCAACTGTCCCTGTGTTTGGCCACTGTCATCAGAGTCTGCCAATACTCTGACATCAGGTGGTAAGAGTCCTACACTTCCACTGTCAGGATCACCTATGACAATAAGCAACAAACACAGGAAAGAAATTAATACTTACACTACTATAGTCCAATATATGCTAACAAACTAACAGTGGTGCTACTATTACAGACAATACAACAATACACACAACAGTCCTGACACCCACATCACACATATGGATAAAAAAAGAAGCTATTTACTCGCCATAATATTCCATGTGTGTTGTTCATATTTGCCTTCATTCTTACTAGGTTAGCTTTGGATCCGATTCTCAGATCTGTCTCGGCCTTTATTTTCAAGCTTGAGGCTCTCTGCCTGCTCATGGCTAAAAAACGTATCCCTGCATGCACTAGCACCCTCTTCAGATCTTGTTTGCCCTTATTATAAGGGTATGAGTGCATCAAAGAAAGAACTTGAGTCTGATGGAGAAGGTCAGAGATTAAGGAAATCCAATTGTATAGACTTGGTCTTCCAGGAGTAAAGAAGGGTAGGGGGAAGGAGGGTGGGATGTAAGAAAGAAGGTGAAGATGGACTAAACACACACATGGAACATTATGGTGAGTACATAACTTCTTTATGCGATGTTGTTCTATCTTGCCTTCATTCTTACTACACATAGAGTCTTGGGTGGTTCAAGGAAGCATATTCCTCAGAATTGTGGAATCAAAAGAGACCCTATTCCTGGAGGCTAAATCAACTTTGTATTGAGTGATAAAAGTATGCAGTTTTGCCCATGTTGCTGCGGCACAAATGGTATCAATTGACAATTTAGCCAGGAAAGCTGAAGAGGTTGCAATGGCTCTTGTGGACTGGGCTTTAACTCTTCTGGGAAGATCTTTATTTTGAGATTTATAGATAAAAGTTATACAATCTGAAAGCCATTTTGAAAGTGTAATCTTAGAGACAGGGGAACCTTTCTTTGAGTCTGAAAAAGAAATAAATAACTGATCAGATTTTTGGAATTCTACACTTCTGTGTAAGTAAAAACATAATTGTCTATGTACAGCCAGTTGATGCAACATGTATTCTGCCTTGTTCTTGCAATTTGGGAAGAAGAAAGGTAATTCTATAGCTTGGTTCAAATTTAACTCTGAAGTTACTTTGGGCAAAAAAGAAGGGCTTGTTCGTAAGGACATCCCATCTCTATGGAAAAGCAAGTATGGGGGCTTTATAGACAAGGCTTGCAACTCTGACACTCTTCTAGCAGAGGTGATTGCTACCAACAAAGTGGTTTTCCAGGTCAAAAAGTTCAGTTTACAAGATAATACTGGTTCAAAAGGAAGAAATACTAAATGTGATAGGACAAAAGTTAAGTCTCATGGTGTTGGAGGGTCCCTGATAGGTGGTCTTAATAATAAGGTACCCTTAAGAAAGGCTTTGCATAGCCTATGAAACATAATATTGGAGCCCTAGTCTCCTAAATGAAAATTGGAGATCGCTGCTAGCTGAACTCTAATAGAAGCTGCAGCAGCACCTTCATTGAATAGTTTTGCTAGGAATTCTAGTATGGAATTGACTGAAGCAGAAAAAGGATCAATTTGGTTTTGAGTAGCCCATATAGAGAATATTTTCCATTTGCTTTTATATATTTTTCTTGTTGAAGCCTTATGAGAAGAAATTATGTTTGACTGGAGAGGAGAGGTTTGAAAACCTGGCTATTGCTGGAATCAGAGCAGCCAAGCTGTTAGTTTGAGGGTCTGAAGGGATGGATGCAGCCTTCCTGATGCATGAGTTAGAAGGTCTGGAACCGGGTCCAGAATCCAAGACTCCTCTCAAAGAGGAGGCCACAGGAAGGAGAACCAAATTTGATGAGGCCAATATGGAGCAATGAGTATCAAGTCCCTTCCCAAGTGACTGGCTTTCTGAAGTACTTTGGAAATTAGCAGAAAGGGAGGGAAAGCATAGAGGCGACTTGAGGGCCAATCATGGACAAGTGCATCCCTTGGTGACTCTTCTGGGAGGATGAAAGCAAGGTAGCTGCTGCAGTTGGCATTCATGGATGTCACAAAAAGGTCGCAGCAAGGCTGGCCCCATTTTTAGAAAGTCTTTTCCACTACTTCCTGTTTTAGGGACCACTTGTGTGGCATTAAAATCGCTCTGCTGAGTCTGTCTGCTATCATGTTGGATTTCCCTGGGATGTGTGTTGCTGTCAGAAAATGTTGGGAGGAGGCTGCCCATTGCCATACTCACAGGGCCTCTCAACAAAGGGGTAAGATCTGGTTCCTCCTTGTTTGTTTGTGTACCATACAACTGACATGTGGTCTGTCTGTATTGCAATAGTTCCTATTGGAAGAAAATCCTAGAATGCCTGCAGTGCTAGAAGCACCAATCTCATCTCTAGGACATTGATGTGCTAGTGGGCCTTATGATCCTGCCAGCTGCTGTGGACTGTCTTTCCCAGATAATGCACCCCCACCCTATGTGAGCAGCATCTGTGGTCACTGTAGCCAGAAGTTGGGGAAGTAAAAATGGTTGACCTAGAGTCACTTGAGTGGAGTAAAGCCACCAATGAAGGTCCTTCTTACAAGATTCTGTTATCATTATTTTGTGAGACATTGGTAGGTCTTGCATAGACCACTGAGTGCATAGCAACCACTGGAGAATTCTCATGTGCAGACATGTTAGGCCGATCAAAACTATTGCTGCTGCCATGATTCCCAAGGCTTTTACAACCATCTTTGCTTGAACTTTTTTCCTTCTTAAAAGGTATGAAATCTGGTGCCTTAGAACTTGAATTCTTTCTGTAGGAAGTCTGGCTGTCATGTTTGTTCAGTTTAATTTTGCCCCTATGAATACCACATGCTGAGAAGGCAGTAAGGCAGATTTTTCATAGTTTATTGTAATCCCTAGATTTGGCACAGTTGCAAGGTTATGTCTCTTGCTTTTATTAGCAGATGCTTGGTCATGGCAGTTAGGAGCCAATCATCTAGGTAAGGAAACACCCAGAATCCTAGATGTCTCAAGTGAGCTGCAACTACTGCCATACATTTGGTGAACACCCTGGGAGCTGTAGTGAGGCCAAAGGGCAGCACTTGAAATTGGTAGTGACTGGCTCCCAGCCGCAAATACAGGTGTCTCCTAGATTGGTTGTCCATTTTTATGTGGTAGTATGCCATCCTAGAGATGTAGAGAGCACATCTAATTACCTTTTCTAAGAAATGGGAGTATCAACTGCAGAGTCACCATCCGGAACTTGGTCTTTTTTACTGATTTGTTTAGAACGCTGAGATCCAGAACTGATCTCCAGTCCCCTATTTTGTTTGGAACTAAAAAGAATCTTGAGTAAGTTCCAGATCCTATCTGGTCTGCAGGGACTTCTTGGATGACTCTTTTGTCTAGCAAATTTCGAATTTCTGGAGTTGCCTGTTTCTTTTGACTGGGTGGAATGTCTGGAACTTTTTTATCTTTGGAGTGGGAAGGGAAAAGGGGCACAGGAAAATAATTTTCTTGGTCGGCAAAAGCCAGGGTACCTTTTGGATAGGCTTATATAGGCCCTAGGGCCAATAGCCTAGTACCTACCTATGAACCTATAAAAGGGGATGGTGTAACCTCTGGATATGATGCTTTGTACCCATTTGTCTTTTGTCACTTGTTGCCAGGTTTCGGGGTACAAAGATAAGCGATCCCTGACTGCCTCCAGAGTTGTACAGGTAGGCCTCCATTCAGGAACTCTGAAAGGGCTTACCAAAGAAAGATTCTCTGTCGCCTGATTCTGCAGATCCCCTCTGCCGTGTGGTTGGTGTCTTCCATTACTACTTCCCCCTGTGCCTCTGGGAGAAGCTTCACCACATGTGTCCTGAAAAGACCTCTGAGATTTCTGGAACTACATTTTATCACTTCATTTCTGACCTTTGGGAAAATGTCTAGGATATCCAGGACCATGAACCCATGCCCTGCCACGTCTGTGTGTGGAGACCTCAACCACTGATGGAGCAGTGAAAGTACTGCCACTATGGGAGCGTGATCAGGCACAGCCATGTCAGCCAACATGAGATGATATGGCAGACCTCCTCCATCAGTGGTTGAGGTGTCCACACCCAGATGTGGCAGGCCATGGGATCATGGTCCTGGGCATCGTCATGAGGAGAGCTCATCCAGCAGACATCAGTCACATTCAGGTAGCAGCAGTGCATGGAAAAATGGACTCCTATGGCAGACAGAGTCTTTCCTTCCTGCTCACACCTGGTGAGTGTGTCCTTGAATTTGGGCCCAAATAAGAATAAGCCATCGAATGGGGCATTCACAAAGGAAGATTTAAAAGGCTCTGCAAAGTCACATAGGTGCATCCAAGAATGTCGCCTTAGGGAAATTCCAGAACCCGCTGCTCTACTTGCTCCATCTGCTGCTTATGAGATGAGTCTCATGGAGGCATTGACAACTGAATTTAAGGTGGAGAGATGAGAGGATACTTTATCTGCAACCCCTTCAGCTACTGAACCTTAAAGAGTATCTCCTAGTTTTTTCGGGAGATCTCTCTGCAGTCTTGCAAAATGAGTGAGGTAGTTCAGCGATCTGAGAGAAAAAGTCGCTGAAGAAAAAATGCACTTTCCATATCTGTCCATGGTCCGAGACTCCTTTGGGGCTGTGCCCGATCACGCTCCCCATAGTGGGAGTACTTCCACTGCTCCTTCAGTGGTTGAGGTGTCCACACCCAGATGTGGCAGGCCATGGTGTCATTGTCCTGGGCATCCTTGTGAGGTGAGCTGACCTGGCTGTGCCCGATTATGCTCCCCATAGTAGGAGTACTTCCACTTCTCCATCAGTGATTGAGGTATCCACACCCAGATGTGGCAGACCATGGGGTCATTGTCCTGGGTGTCCTTGTGAGGAGAGCTCATCCAGCAGACATCAGTCACACTCAGGTAGCAGCATTGCATGGAAAAATTGACTCCTATGGCAGACATAGTCTTTACTTCCTGCTCACACCTGGTGAGTGTGTCCTTGACTTTGGGCCCAAATAACGATAAGCCATCGAATGGGGCATTCATGAAGGAAGATTTAAAAGGCTCTGCAAAGTCACATAGGTGCATCCAAGCATGTCTCCTTAAGGAAATTCCAGAACCCGCTGCTCTACTTGCTCCATCTGCTGCTTATGAGATGAGTCTCATGGAGGCATTAACAACTGAATTTAAGGTAGAGAGCTGAGAGGATACTTTATCTGCAACCCCTTCAGCTACTGAACCTTAAAGAGTATCTCCTAGTTTTTTCAGGAGATCTCTCTGCAGTCTTGTAAAATGAGTGAGGTAGTTCAGCGATCTGAGAGAAAAGGTCTCTGAAGAAAAAAATGCACTTTCCATATCTGTCCATGGTCTGAGACTCCTTTGGGGGATGGAGAGAAGAAGAAGTCTCTGAGAGTTCCTTCTTGGTGGCTGCTGTCATAACCATAGCATCTATTGGGACTCCCTTAGTTAGAAAAACCTTGTCTGAAGGGGATGTAATAAATTTGTTAGGCCTCCTAAGAATCAGTTCCACCGAATATGAGGACTCCCACTAGGTCCATAAATTCATCGAAAGGTGGAGACACCTAAGAGTTGGAAGGGTGAGCTCCAAAAGCCTTAAGGTATATGAACTCCTATGCTGAAGGGTTGGTGGACTTCCAGCCACCTCTCTCTTCACATTTTTTGAAACCCATTGGTTTGGAATCCTTGTTAGACATTTTGATATAGAAAAACTACTACATAGAGGCAGAATAGAGAAACTTATTTTTTTTAAACTAAAGCTAGACCCTCTAAGTTAAATGTATCAAGCTATTTGGAAAAGAGGGAAACACAGTAAGAAAAGGAAGTAACACAGCACTCTAACTTAAATGGGCTATGACCAGAACAACCCAAAAGGTTAGACAATGTCCTCTAACTTAAATGGGCAAAGAAAAACAGTTTTCTAACTTAAACAAACTATATCTGAAAAAAATGTCAAGAAGAGAAACAATAAAAATAGAAATGAAAGGGATAAAAGCCCTCTAACTTAAACAGGCAATTTAAAATGTAAAAAGAGCCGAGAAAGGGACAACAAGGCCTAAACAAAAGATGATGGCCAATTGCAGAATACAACACAATAGCGGCAAAAAACACTTATTCACTTAATAAGAACAATTTAATGTAAATACGAGATACATTTGCAATTTTAAAGGATAAACAAGGTAAAGAAAGATAATATTTAGTCAGAGCTAGCAGATGAACATCTGATCTTGTTTAGCAGCAAACGAGATCTAAAGAGGGTGCTACAGCATGCTGGGATAGGGTTTTAGCCACGAGCTGGCAGAGAGCCTCAAGCTTGAAAATAAAGGCCGAGACAGATCCGAGGATCAGATCTGAACCCAACCTAGTAAGAATAAAGGTGAGATAGGACAACATCACATTAAATATTTCTTTGAACTGCTCATCAGTACGGACATAAAAATGTTTGGCTTACCATGTGCAGATGATTCCAGAATTCCTATGGAGTATGGTCCCAGAAGAAGTTGAGCAAAAGGTAAGGACACCATCATCACAATTAACAGTAACACAGGGGGATACAACTTTTTGCCCTTTATATGTCTATTAATGACACTTTTAACAAAAACGTGGATGACATGTCTACCCCAAGCCCATGTGTAATGATGTTAACTGTATGAATCTACAACTTGTTCCCCTCAAAAAAAATTATGTTAAACAGAAGTTAAGTATTGATGTCAATATTTTACCATACAATAAATATTTAAACATTGAGATAGGTAAGATTACCTGAAAGCTCCTCCTGGGACATACTTGTTCTGTCTGAAAGAGCAGCACTAACATCAATCACATGCTATTGTGCACTTTCCACTGAGCTCTCTGGATCTCAGATAGTGGACAGGAATTCTTCATTTGGTGTCAGTGGTGGCTCTGTAAAAGCCCTACCCAGTAGCCATCCATCCATGGGCCACTGCAACTGCTCTCCTCCAGGCTGATCAAATGATGTCAGTGGCTCTATGACACATCTGATCATATGTCCTGCTCTGGCCACCTACGGTGTTTACATCATCCCCTGTCTGCTGCCAAATTTGCATTCTTCCAGACATATTCCCTACATTCTCTCTCTCAAGCAGAAAGTCACCATGTTACCTAAATGCTTTGACAATTATTTCATTCTCAAGGACACTGAAGGGGGGTTTGAGATGACTGGGTGCCATAGTCCTAGGTGACATAAAATACAACAGAAGGATAATACACATAAGTATCACATAAATAAAAGTTCTGCTTAGATATAACACATAAAAGGTAGTTTTTCAATATTACCCACTGGAGAAACAAAAAATGGTCAAAATAATCAAATATAAAAAGAATTTATTAGGTTATGATATATTACAGTCACGCACAAAGCAAGGATGGATCCAGAACAAGGAGTGTAACAACAGCAAAGCCAACCTCTGTACAAGCAATTTTCTTTGTGCCAACACAGAATGGTAACTTGGCTCCCCCACCCCCAACACAACAGGCAAATGACACTGCTAAAAATGCTATCAAATAAACTGTCCCCAAAACATGTGTACACATTTACCAGAGAACATTCGATTTTAAGCAATTGCCAGTCATCTCTACCTGTGACCAGCACTCTCCTAGAGGTGTCTATGGACCATCCTAGAAGGCTAAAATCCTGTGCCATTGATAATATAGGAAATTTACATTTCACTGAAATAAAAATAGAAGAATGTAAAGAGAAAAACATTTGTAACATTAGCACTTGTGATGAAAGTTAATAAGGCTAAGCAGCACACTTCACAGTTTCTGTTCAAGAATATCCAACTCTCCCCTGAATCTTTTGACTATATATTATTGCCATTTAATATCCTCACACATTTTAAGCACAATGATACAAAATGCCTTACAGACTGTATGTTTCATATTACTGGCCAGATAAGAGAAGAAGACTGAGCAACAACCACAAAGATACAACACAGAAGCTGCATTTCTGCAAGCAATAGTCATAAATGGTTGTGATCACTCATTGCACTAAATCTGAAATTAATACATGTAGAAACAACTCAGAAGTGTACAACTGTCATATGTTTATTACTGCAGATGATGTTGCAGTTGCTTGCATGCAGAATGATTTTCATTCCCTGCTGCAAAGCTGTTTCTGTGGCAAAGAGGGATAAGACACCCTTATGTGATTTGAAGGTTCATTGGAGTGAGTTCAAATCTCGACCTGTGTAAAAATATTTCATGTATACCAACACTCCTTTTTTAGTGTGGTTTATTTAATAGATTTCTTTTCTTCCTTCCTCCTAATTTCCATATATATATAATATACTTGCACGGTGTGCAGCTTAGTGCAAACAGGGGAAACAGAGAAACACAATAAATGCCATATAAACACTGATCACAAGGCTAAAACAAGTTTAGCATTGCTTGTCTCGTTTGCTTGACACTTACCATCATGCAAACCTGGACTACTGGCCCACACAGGAAGCAGACAAAATACCTGCAGACAGGATGTGGAAATTCTTAATGTCGAAAAGGATACATTGTTGAATTTTTTGCTTTCTATCGTGTAACACCTCTAAGCAACATTGCATAGCAGATATTAAGCTTCCCAACACCTGCAGTCATTGAACACCAGCAGACAGTCAACAATTTCAAACCAGATACATTATATCAATTCTACTGGGTACCATGCAAACACAGTAAGTGGATTTGAGCAGTAGTTGAACACACAGAATTTAGTAATGAATAAGGAAATATCCGGCTTTTATTTAACTGTTCTCATGGCAGCAGGTATAAGTATAGGGCTGTAATACCGACGGTTCTGGGTTCTAATACAGGAAATGCAGCATATTTTTACTGTTGTAACAGTTCAATTTATAGCAACAAACAGGAAAATATCTAAGTGTTATTATAATATTTCTGTGGCAACAGGGGTAAGCATGGTCCTGGGTTCTAATACAGGAAATTCCAAACATTTTTACTGTTGTTCCATTTCACATTATATTAAATATCACTTAGAACAATTTATACATAATTATAAATAACAATAACTATGCATAGCAATGGAACTGATATGAATTATGTATGTAGAATAAGATGCCCTTACTGTGTTTTGAAGGTTCAGATGTAACACTGAGGGTATACTGCCTGCTATGTTTCTGTATGTATATTTCTGCTATCTGGATTAGGATGGCCTTCACACTTAAATAAGACACATACACAAATGAATGTATATACAAGGACCTTGTCAGGTCACACACATACATGATTAACACCTCAGTCTGTCATCTGTATTTATAAATAATTCATGACTGTCTGAGAAGCACTTCTTCTGTGGCAAAGATGACAAATTACCACTGTGGAAGAAAAAAATGTATCCCTTATGCATAGGTTTGAATCGCACACTGTAAACAATAATTTTTTATCAGTGTATAAAGTATAAAGTCAAACCAAATATGTGTCAAGTCATGAAAGTTATGCCCTCAGTGCATGTCTGCAAAGTTAAATGTCCTAACAGTTACAGCAGCAGACACTGCTCAAACTAATGTCAAGTGTCAGATTAACCTTCTAATTTCCAAAACTGTGTGCCTCTCTGTTTGGCACTGTTGCTCTCCACTTAACATTGCACAACCATGGTTGGCATCATTGTTTCGGTTTGCACACTACCAGTAATTGGCAGGAAATCATTATTTGCTATTGCACTGCTTTTGGGTTAGACATGTCTAGTGTTAGAGGGGAAGGTGCTCAATTTCGGGTGCATAGGTGGGTTGTTCAGGAGTTCAGAATCTGTACTGAACTCCTGGTAAAGCACCACAGCCAAAGGCTTTTGCAGGGGGTCTATATTGGCTCCCAGTACAACTCTGAAGTTGGAATAGTCTGGCCAAGGCTGTATCCAGTGTGACTGGCATCCCACACACTGGTGAACAGTGTAGGCACTACTTTAGTGACCTAAAATGGGGCAAGAGGGATACACTCAATCAAGCACATTAGAAGGATTACTTTGAGCAATCTGTAACTATAGTTTGTAGTTGTTAGGAAGTATACTTAAATGTAAAACATCAGATAAATTAGTTGTATTATTGGGACAATGCATTGTATATCATATATAATGGTACATTTTGTATCATCAACATGTCTCCACATCTTCCATCTGCAACAAATCATTAAATACTTTACAGCACAGGGAGGTAGGCCAACCCCAGTGGCTCAGCCTGCCCCCAGTCCACTGCCTCTGGCACTAAATCCCATCACATCTGGAACCCAACCTGGCAGTACTACGTCTGCTGCCCTGCACTACCTGCGCCCTCAGTTTGCACTACCCTGGCAGCTGCTGCTATGGTACCCTCTGGGAGTACTGGCGGAGGTGGGGATTTCATCACATGCCAGGAGATCCCAAGGTGGGTGCATAGGTTCATGCACAGCACCATTGGTGCATGCCTATGCCAGATGGAGAGGCTGCTCTCCCTAATGGTCCATAGAAGGAGGAGACATCAAGCACATAGCTCTTCACTTGCATAAATGTCTTCTTGACACACTTGATTTGATTGTGTTGTCACCCCTCTTTTGTTGAAGAAATGGATAGCTATGTTTTTTTCCTACCTTCCTCCTGCACATTTCTATATTACTTTCATTTTGTTCTTCCCCCTGCTTGCCCCCCCCCTCCAGTTCACTACTTTCCTATCTACCCCATTTTAACACATATAATCTGGTCAAGAAAAATAATCATACACAATACACATAAGTAACAACAGTAGCAATAAAAAAAACAAAAAAAAAAAACAATGGAGCCCTTTGCTTTTTGGCCTCTGTGTTTGCACAGAGTTTAGCATTGCACACCAATCCCAAGTGATGATGAATGGCTCTTCAGTGGTGCAGTTACCTCCCTGCAATGCCTCTTAAACATGCTTTGCAATGTTAACACACACTAACACATGGTGAATATAGTATAAATAATTATTTTATTGCATTGTCACTACTTATTTAAAAGTATTACATACACCTGGATTCGAACCGTGTATCATCTGGGCTCCAAAAGAAATGTGTCAATGCATTTATACCTGCTGCCACAGAGTCAGCTAAACAGCAGGTGTGTTTCATGCACTCATTACTGAGAACTCCATCATTTTAGCAATGAGGCTCACATTTATTCACTGCTTAACAATGCACAAACAGGGAAAGCAGCAGAAATGTGTATTTTGCATCCACAAACACTTTGCCAACTATAACACAAACCCATTGCTCGGTGGTGAGCTACGTAAAGTGGATAATAGCATATATTACTTTTGTTTACTGTCAATTTAGGGTTCATGCCATAAAACTACATGTGAAAACACAAAAAAATGAAGGCACTATATAAGAAACTAACACATATTTACAATGCAGCCATCTGTTACCTACCCTCATGCACTGTATCCTTGGTCTGTCAGTACTTGTTCTCAAATTTATCAACTACACTACAGAAATAAATAACAAATGTTGTCTTATATACCATGCACATCTTTATAATGACAATGCACATTCAGATTTTCCAATACTTGTAGTAATGTGGACACCTGTTTGCTTATAGTTTGTAAAACTGTCTCTTAAAATATACCTGCACATTAGAAACACAATCACAAAATGCTATACATTGCGCACTCATCAATCTGGTAACATGTATAACTTTAATATCTTGACAGCTGGTTATGACTAGCTATCCATTTCATACAGGCCTCCCAATATCTTCTCTCCAACATCCAGTGCTGATGTCATCCACTAGAAATTGCCCTGCAGCCTTGTAAATGCCAGACTTGTGCCATGTCACTTGCGTAATGTACTGAGTCCTCTAGTTGGTGTAGATAGATAGGTGGTGGTTCTGTTCTTACTGCAGTCAAATTGTGTGTGTGTGCGTGTGTGTGTGTGTACGTGTGTGTGCGTGCGTGCATGTGTGTGTGTGTGTCTGTCTAGTCAGAAGAGTACACTTGTGCATCCTACAGTTACCATTCCAATCTCATGGATTGCCAATATTTTGACACTTTCACATGGCTACACATCCATTTCATGCAGGCCTACTAACATCTTCTCTCCAACATCCACTGCTGATGTCATCCACTATAAGTTGCTATAGGTTATCCTGCAGCCTTTTAAAAGTTAGACTTGTGTGTAAAACACCAAATTGTTTATTCTGTGTACTTAGGTAGGTGTTCTAATCTTACTGTAGTCAACTTGGAGGTGTGTCTGTGTCTATCTAGTCAGAAGGGCATAACTGTGTATCCTGCAGTTACCACTCATATCCCATGGATTGCCAATATTTTGACACTTGCACATGCCTTCACATCCATTTTATGCAGGCCTCCCAACATGTTCTCTCCAACATCCACTGCTGATATCATCCACTATAAGTTGTACTGCAGCC
Source organism: Protopterus annectens (assembly GCF_019279795.1). Classification (NCBI taxonomy): domain Eukaryota; kingdom Metazoa; phylum Chordata; order Ceratodontiformes; family Protopteridae; genus Protopterus; species Protopterus annectens. The sequence continues at coordinate 858,659,149 of NC_056746.1, read as the reverse complement.
TTGTAAAAGTCACACTTGTGCCATGGCACTTGCATAAAATACTGAGTTTTCTAGTCAGTGTACTTAGGTAGGGGTTCTGTTCTCACTGCAATCAACTGAGATGGGTGTGTGATTGTGTTCTTGCTTGACATTAGAGAGAGCATTTTATACCAGCATGTGGGACACTGCTATTACCATCTTCTCCTCACCAGACACTACTGATGTCATCACCTATAAAGTGTTGTCTGACACTCTCCAAGTCAGGCATATGCTGTGGCACTTGCATCAAACACAGAGTTCTCTACCTGACATACTTATGTAGGAGTTCTGTTCTCACTGCGTGTGTGTGTGTGTGTGTGTGTGTGTGTGTGTGTGTGTGTGTGTGTGTGTGTGTGTGTGTGTGTGTGTGTGTGTGTGTGTGAACTTACTTGACATTAGTGACAGCATTTTACACCAGCATAGCTATTACAATTTTCCTCTCAATAGACTCCGCTGATGTCATCAGCTATAGCTGATTTGCTGATGTGCAATATTTCCATCATGGCAGGGTCAGAGACTGGCCTATAGGCCAAGCACAAGTCACCTCATCCTATACGATATAGACAACAGTGACAGGGCTTTCAATCTATCCACATACATCATGGCATAGTTTGTAGGCCCTGTATTTTCTTGGTAAGAAACCCCTGTGGTCTCTCCAGCTGATGCAGGTGTCTGGTGAGGTGCATGCAAAAGGCAGCATTATACTTTAGTGTTCTGATGATGGTTGAGAACTGTGCTGTTATAACATCCTCAGATCTGGATACGATGGCCTGACTTATGAGGTGTGCATGATGTAGCCTTTACATAACACTGTGGAAATTTAGTGGCCAAAGTTCAGATTGCTATCTATGTGTGTTCCCTGGTCTTGCACCACTGGGTTTGAGCATAGGGGTGTTGTCAATGTTGTAATTAGTGGAGAATTCCACTTTGCAGAAGGCAAAAGTAATCACACATTTTTTTACATTTATTTGTAGACCATGTGACTTTGGCACCAATCATTTATCAGTGTTAGCCCCTCCTGTAATATGTTAACATCATTGGGGGACTCAATGGTTGCACCCAATATGCAATAATAAGAAAATTTGGTAAGCCAAAGGCTTGGGATATGTCAGTGGTGACAGCTCTACTGGTAGAGGTTGATTCACCACACTTTCACAGCATGTGTTCTGTTGTTGAGCCAATTGGTTAACCATCTAGTGACATAAGGGTCAATACCCAGCTGGGAGAGTTTCTCAGTGATACCTGAGTGAGGGATTGCATCAAAACCCAAGCCATATCAAGATAGGCAGTATGCACTGTCTTACCTTCATCCAGGTATATCACACAGAATCAATGGGCTGTGACAATATCACAGATCACCTATAGCGTGACTCAGAACATACACCTACCTGACATTGCTAGATCCACATTTCATCATACACTCTAGATGGGTGTACATCAACATGCATCCATATGACTGTGTGTGGAGAGACAGCACCTGATGAATGCATGTATAGACACGTCCTGACCTTCCTCATCTGTGAGGCAGACCAACATGTAATCATGGACCTTTTCTAAATGGACACTGGTAATATCTTTGCTGTGTGCAAAGATGTGTCTGAGTTGCTAATGCTACATCCATGTCTGTTACATCTGTTAGATGTCCTCAAGAAGGCCATCAAGGGCATGCATGATGACAACACTATCATCCTGTGGAACCTGACCATGCCAAAAGCATTCAACACAAATCCACACTGAGGTATTAACTCAACACTGTCAGAAGTGGCCATAAATATTTTGATGATGTGAGGTATTGACAGCTATGCCAGGAGAAGTAGAGCAGTGGATGTGTAACATATGCCAGCACAGATAGCTGGAGTTTTGTAAAGAATTATATGTCATTTGTATATCAAACTGATTTGTACTGGTGTGTTTGTTGAAAATGTATTTGTAAAGTTGCTTGTATTAAAAATGTACCAACAGTGGGTCCTGCTGGACACCAAAGAAATACACCTGTATGTCAGACTGTATTGTAACTGTAGAAATAAATAACAATGCAACAGAGGATACTGGAAGAGAAGAGTTTAATTTCAGTCCAGCTAACTTTGAAAAATAGTCTGAAATTAAATTGCCTGGTTTAGGCCATAAAGATTGTATCTCTCAGTTCTGACTGCAGCGAGAAACAAAATGTCTGTGAAAACCAGAACTAAGAATCCTACTGTATTGTCCTTAGGGGCGAACCAATTGCTACCCTGGAAAGGTAGAAGTTTTTGAAATGGTTTTATAGCTTCCAGATGCTATAACATATCTTAGCAAAGCTCAATGTGTGTGTATTATGACATATATGTGCTAGATTCTGAGTCGGCTGCTGGTAAAGGGGGTAGTATGGGAACCAGAAGTCAGATGACCAGATGTGTGTGATGTCATTTTGTAAGCCCAACCCTGAAATGATGCTTTAATTCTAGATGAGACAGATATCTCAGAGCAGTCTGTTTGTGAAACCTGACAAATAAGGACCACTCACCCACTTCATCTTGCCTTGCTCTAGTAAATGAACTAGGGGAGAGTAATTCTTTAGATCAGTCAGGAAAATATAGTGAGATTAGTTAAGTATTGTTTTCTGTATCTGTGTAAATCTATCCATCTATGTTATTTTTAATATTTCCTGTAATTGAAACTCTGGTATTTATTGTAAATAGATATTTAGCATTTTCATGTTCTTTTATTATTTATTATTAAATATATTTAAACTTTTCATTGTAGCTGGCCTTTTAGAGAATATTTAACCTTTGAGAGTACTTATACTTATTTGGTGACACTGTGGCTGCTCCTGAAAGCCTTGCTGCATTGGTCAAACACTACCATTTGTATTAGTATTAATGTTACTCAGTTTAATTGGGTACCCTTGTAAGAGCTTTAGAGTGTTCTGGTGGCAGTATCTACCTTATAGTCTGGGCAGAGGGGGCATAGCTGAATCTGTGTCAACCTTTCCCAGGTGTGTGTGTATGTGAAAATCAAATCTCAGAGTGTGTGTGTGTGCGTGTGTGTGTGTGTGTGTGTGTGTGTGTGTGTGTGTGCGTGCGTGCGTGTGTGTGTGTGTGTGTGTGTGTGTGTCAGCTACTTGGAGCAGGGACACAGGACACTAGTTTCACAAATAGTGTGGTGGAGGACTTGCTTGGAACACTCGGCTGAGGACTGAACTCTACAGCTGTGGATAGTGTGGGGTCTTATTTCAGGCTTGGTGAGAGAGAGGGAAACCCAGCCCCAGGATGGGAGTGTGTTCTCTGTGTGCTCTTAAGGGAAATTGTGCTTAGTACAGAGAGTTGCATCTCGAAATACCATGTGTATCTATCTTTGTTTCAAGTGAACATCCCTCACTGGTGTCCTTGGTGAGGACTGAGACTCCTTGATCACTGGCCCAGAGGAGGGACCTCACATATTGGTGAGCAGTGGTGCGGCTATTAATTGAATTTCTGTAACCTGAAGGTGTGTAGTCTCAGCAACCACAAGGTAAATGTACAGAGTTTTATTTTCACAAGAGTTTTATTTATTTTTGTTGTTAGTTTAGTTTAGTCAGGGAAAGTTGGCAAAGATGTAGGCAGAGGATTATTGCAAGCTGACTAAAAAAACAGTTGGCCAAGGTGTGTAAAGCCAAAGGACTGGTGCATTCCAACCTGACTAAAGAGGCAATTATTTCAGCCTTAGTTGCAGATGTAGCCCAAACCAGCAACCAGGAAGATAACCAGTCTGGTGATGGGGATTTGCAGGCTTCAGAAACAGGACAGTTCACCTTTTCCTCATAGGACTTAAAAACCATATGGTGTTAAAGAGACTTGAACTGGAAGCCAAACATTTGGAATTAGAATCAGCAGAGAGACTGCAGCAGGCAAATATATGGAATCAGAATCAGCAGGGAGACCATGACATATGGAGGCTGAGCAAAACGAAAAACAGTAGCAACATGAGAGGAAGCTGCTACCCTTTGTCAGGGTCATGGAGGTAATGGTTACAGCAATAACTGAACCCCAGAAGCAATAAAGGTCAGTAAATTTCTTCCACAGTTTGCAAAGGGTGATAATTTTGATATATTTGCTCATATATTTGAAAGAGTATGTAAACAGTATAACATTGACCGAGAGCTCTAGGTATGGCTCCATGGTAAAGCTGTAACTGCTGTTTCCAAACTGTCTGATACTGATTGTTTAAACTATGATAAAGTTAAACAATGTTTATTGGAATGTTTTAAGTTAACACTTGAAGCTTACAGAAAAAAGTTTCATGAGCATAGGCACAAGGCAGATGAAAGTGTATGTGATTATATTGCTGAGTTAAGCACTGAGTGAGTGAGTGAGTGTCAGCTCACCACTTTTGAAAGACTGGCAGACCTTCTATTGAGGGAACAAGCCCTTACCACTGTAAATGAGGACATGAGAATCTGGTTGGCAGACTGGGAGTGCAACTCTGCAGATGAGTTTGGGAAAAAAGGGGATCTATACTTAGCAAGTAAGGCATCACTGCACAACAGAGGGGTACCCAGTGCTGCACATGGATATAAGGGAACCCGTGGTGGTAAGTCTAAACCATGCCAACAGCTCAACACAGTCCACCAGTAACAGGGGAAGCCACTAGTTCAGGTTCATGGCCAGGATCAAGGTTTAGACATTTTAAATATAACCAGAGGGGTCATGTAGCAGACAAATGTCCACCAAAGCAAGGTGTGGAGTCAGCAAGTAGGAATAACAGTATGATAGTGATAAGTCATCTGGAGACAACAGGGGTACCAGACTATCACTGGAGTTTATATCCTATCTTAGTGGATGGAAAATAGGCCACTGCTAAAAGAGACACAGCCTTTCACATAACCATTGTATAGCCTGCAGTGGTTAAAAAGGAGCAGTATTTGCTTGGGCAGTCCACTCATACCTCTCAACCTGGAAACATCGAAAATCTGGACAAAGCCCATGAAAAATAGGTACAAATCTGTACACTGATTAATGTAAAATTTGTATACATAATTACGTACGCCCACCCACTCCAATGGAATTGTGGGATACCAACTTTCAAACGCAAACTGAAGAACAGGCAACCAAAATATGACACCAGAGTCCCCCTGTAGCCATTCCAATGTCCCATTACCTGGCTATTTCGCCCCATTTACCATAAACACTAATGTGTGCATGCATACTGCTGCTTTAGTTCTACAATGATTATTTGGATTTTATTTTTACATTTTATAGCACAATGCACAAACACTAATAGATATCTGCTAAACAAAGCAATGCTGTCTCACAATGAAAATAGACTTGGCATTAAAACTTCTCTGCCCTTTAAACTCATATTCATTGAAACAACATTGAAACCCACACCACATCCAAAGAAAATGCATCTGGTCAGTGGTGGCTAAAGATTACCTTTGGGCTGTTTTCAAATCATAGGCCCCTTGCACACAAAACAAGAAATATACATGTGTTATTTTCTACACCTTCCTGACTTTATTAAATTATATTCCTTGTATAATACAGCACACTTGTTAGACTTAAGTTAGAGTGCAATTTTAAATTTATTGTTTGAACATTTTTCCATTAGGCAATGAAAAAAAATGCATGAAGCAATAATGACAAAACTGCCGAATTCAGAACATTTCCATCATAAAAGTCTGCATATATATATATATATATATATATATATATATATATATATATATATACATACATACATACATATATAAATGGAATGACAGTAGTGTAAGCCATAGGCATCTTGCGCAGCTTCTCACACTTCTTTTCAATTTCATTTTTTTTTGGGGGGGGATAAAAGGCCAAAAAACAGGGACACATTTTAAACATTGCTTGTATAATTTTGGAAAGTTGCTAGAATAAAATGTTGTTGTTACCACCATGCATTTCACTTCTAAGTCTTGGACTCAGGACCCTGTGCATTACAGTCACAGCAACATACCACTATGCCAAATCAGTAGAGTCCTGAAAGATAGGAAGACTGAAACTTAAATGGCTATCATTTACTGAATTCAATTCTCACTTCTCACCATATTTACTGAATTCAATTCTCACTTCTCACCATAGCTCTCAATGTCTTAGCACAAAAAACCCGGACAAAGCCAATAATGGGGGAATACAGACCCAAAATAGGAACAAATTCCAAATACTCATAAACTTAGAAAATTGCTAGAATAAAAGGTTTTGTGTTGCCATTTATTTTCTTAAGAATATGAAGTCTGAAATTCAAATGCCTGTCATTATTTAGTGAATCCAATCCTTCAGTGATTTGCCACAAAAATCCTGAAAACCACAGATTTAATGAGGAACCCTGAAAACCACAGATTTAATGAGGAACAGAACATAAATATGAGGCATAAATTCACAATTGGTGGTGGCTAGGGACTTTAGGCTCTTTTCACCTTGCACTCAAGGTACAGGGTTTGAGCCTGAGTACCTCTAGCCACCATGTGTATTCACAAACAAACACACACACACACACACACACACACACACACACACACACACACACACACACACACACACACACACACACACACACACACACACTTCTTAAACTCTGCAAGTAAGGAACTCCTTAAGCTGACGCTCATAGCAAGTAACAACAAAGTAAATTCTGTTCACAAATATCTTAAGCTGAACTCCGTAGCAAGCTGATAACTCTGCAATGCTTGCATTCCCACTCACAAGTCTATTCACAAATTGCTCATTCAAACTAAAAGGAACTTCTTAGGCTGACGCTTGTAGTAAGTAACAACAAAGTAACTCCGTAGCAAGCTGATAACTCTGCAATGCTCGCAATTGTTTTCACAAATACCTTTATGCTACAGACGCTCACATTCCCGCTCATAGATCCTTTCAAACAGTGAAGCAGACAGCCAGAAATGTGTGTAGTTGAGCTCAATTCCAACAGGCTGACAGAGCTGATGTCATCGCACATGGGATGACATCAGCTGAGAAAGCGAAAGACAAAAAATAAAAATGAAGCTGGAAAAAAATCGGAAATGAAGGGGTGCCACTCGGGAATCATGGCACCCCGTAATTTGGACCCCATAACTTGGTAAAACCTGAGTAATTCGGTACAGTTGTGAAGTATGAGTCCACTCCAGTAAGAGCTTTAGGACAGACCCCATTCCAAACGCACTTGGCCTGGGTTCACCTTGACTGGGAGGGTGGAAAAAGAAGCAAGCAGTAGGTATGTTTGAGGATATCCCTGCAGGTGTCTTGATAGGGGATGATTTTGCTAATGCAGTACCTTATATGCATGCAGTTACATGCAGTCAGGCTTGGAGACAGGCATGTGGGTCTGGTAACCTGGAGAGACCCAGACAGACCACACACCTGAAGCCAGGGCCAGTGAAGTGGCTCTTTCAGGGAGGGAGCTACCCTGTAGCAGTAAGCATGAAGGTGAGCCACAGCTGTTGGTAGGTACTGATGTTCCTTTGGACATAGTGACTGCAAGGGCAGAGGTGAGGGGTAGTACCCAGGCTGACAGTGAGGCACTGCAGTCAGAGGATACCAGACTTCCTGTGGAAGAGGAGCTGAGAAGGGTCACAAAGGTAGAATTGGAACAGGCTCAGCTCTCAGACTCTACACTAAGAGGCTTAAGGGGAGGTAGCTAGTGATGCACTTGATTCTCAAGGAAAAGGGGAATTGGTATACTGGAAAAAAAGGGTTACTGTATAGAGACTGGACCCCTGAGGGAGAGTGAGACAATACAGGAGTTGGTAGTGCCCACAGCCTACTGTCTGGCACTTCTAGCCATAGCCCCTGACATTCCTTTTGCAGATCATATGAGCATAAAGTGTACCAAGAGACATATTATGCAGAACATTTGTTGGCTTGGGATTGCAAGGGATGCAACAAGATACTTGGAGGACCTGTCAGAAATTTCAAAAAGTAGGCAATGCAAGAGACAAGGTCAAAGCTCCCTTGATACCTTTGCCTGTGATTGAGGTGCCATTTCAGAGGGTAGCTATGGATATTGTGGGGTCTCTGAGTATCCCAAGTTCCTTATGGAAGAAGTATTTCCAGGTGGTAGTAGATTATGCTATTAGATACCCTGAGGCAGTGGCTCTGTCCTCCACTGAGGCAGAGAAGGTGGCAAATGCTGTGTTAAGAGATTTTCAGCAGGGTAGGTTTTCCAAGAGAAATACTGACTGACAGAGGTGCCAATTTCATGTCAGACTTGATGGCTTGTCTGTCAGGTGAAGCACCTAAAGACCACCCCTACCATCCCCCCCGACTAATGGTCTTGTGGAGAGGTTAAATTCTACTCTAAAGACCATGCTATGGCCATTTGCAGACAAGTTTAAGAGAGAGTGGGAAAAACATCTGCCCCATCTGCTGTTTGCATATAGAGAGGTACTCCAGAAATCCACATGTTTTTCACCCTTTGAGTTGCTGTATGGGAATAGGGTGAGGGGGCCTTTAGATACGATTCGTGATGAGTGGGAAGGTAAGTGTGAATCCCACAAGGAGTCTGTTGTGTCTTATGTCCTTAACCTCAGTAAAAGGCTTAGACAGCTCATGGGCTTGGCCCAGGAGAATCTGGCAGGAGCAGAACAGTAGAAAAAGGTCTGGTATGACAGGAATTCTCAAGCTCAAGAGTATGCTGTGGGACAGCAGTTTATTGTTCATATTCCTGTCAAATGCAATAAGCTGCAGGCTGCTTGGGAGGGACCATTTGCAGTGGCAAGGAAAGTCAGTGATGTTAATTACATCTCCGATCTTGTATCCCAGGCAGGTATGACCCTAGCCCTGAGTAGCATCCTGCCATCGCCTAGAATGATACAGCAGTACAAGGACAAAATGATTGACTTCAACAATTGACAAAGCTTCTGGTGTCATTCTAAGGGGATCCAGTATCTGTCTGCCTGGGATGACATGGTCAACAGACCAAGATGCTTTGCCACAGATGGCCTGCACCTGTCACACTTGGGATTCTGGATACTGGCTAAGGCTCTTGCCACCCCATAGTGCCTTTTTTAGGCAAGTTTCAAATGACAAATTCACCATCATAACAGGAACAGGCAAGCAAAAACTGAGGGTAATACTACTCAACGCTAGAAGTCTAAATCTCAAAATGCACTCACTCAAGGCACTCCTTAAAATGGAGAACATCGATATCTGTGCAGTGACTGAGACCTGGTTCAAGGATCTAGTGAGTACCCCTGCATTACCAGGCTATAACTCATACCCCACTTTTTGGCCATCTAACCTGGACCAGAACACCAAAGGTGGAGGTGTGTCGATATTCATTAAGGATATCCACACACACCACCAAGCTAGTTGCACAGCATAATGCATTCGAGGGTATCCAAGTGCAACTAACTCTGGGCAAAACTGCAATTCAAATTGTAGCTTTCTACAGGTCCCCCACCATGTCCCAGGATTCCCATTCCTTTTTTCTTGATATACTGGAAAATATTAGGGTTCAACCAAACACCCTAATAATGGGCAGTTTCAACTACCCCACCATTAACTGGGAAAACTACTCATGTACCAACTCCTTCACTCAACGCTTTCTGGAATTCATAAATTCCAATGCCCTGGATCAACTTATCCACACCCCCACCAGGGGCAACATTATCCTAGACCTAGTTATTACCAACATGAGTGACCGGTGTTCCACACCTGAAATCAACTTCTCGTTGGTCAGATCCGACCATCACCCTAGATATCTGCATCCTGCCCCCACCCACCATTAAGGAAACCATGGTAAAACATTTCTCTAAAGCCAACTTCATGCTTCTTAAGACAGAAGTGGCGAACTTCATGATACCCATGCAGATGGACAATACAATTACAACTGCTGAATCCTACACAAATCCACTCTATAAGCACTTACACGAGTGCATGGATTGTGCTATCCCAAACAGAACCAAGACATTATCCTTCCAAAAAAAGGAAGTCAATCTGGTGGTCCCCTGTCATAAACAAACTCTACAACAGAAGGAAGAAACTGATGCAAAAGAGAGCTCCCTGGTCAGCCTCAGTAAGAAGCTGAGATCCCTTATAAGATCCTCCAACGCTAGCTATGAAAACAAAATCACCACTGATTCTAAGGGCAACCACAAAGCATTCTATAGCTATGTCAAGAATCTCAATGGCAACACCCATATCTGCTCTGAGTTACAGCACAACGGCACGAAAATTACAGAACCAACTGATATTGCCAACATCCTGGCAGATAGGTTAAGTGGTAACTTTACAGTCCTCTCACCCCCTAAAGGGCCCATATCTATACAGGAAGAATGCAGAGTCCTTGTAATCACACCTATGCAGGTAAAAGCTGCACTCTCTAAAACCAAAAACACAGCATCCATGGGACCGGGCAACATCCCAGGCTGCGTTTTACACAAACTTCAGAACAAACTGGCTCCCCACCTAAGCACCATGTACAATCATAGTCTCACATCAGGCTTTGTGCCCACTGAATGGTGCACAGCAACAGTTATCTCACTCCACAAAGGGGGAGCCACCACTGAGCCTGGGAACTATCGCCCTATTAGCCTGATGAGCCTGGTCTGCAAGGCCATGGAACGTATCATCATGGAACTCATAAACAAATACAATGGTAACCTCCAAACTCTGGACCCCACCCAGTTCGGATTTTTGAAAGGCAGATCATGCCTTCTGAACCTGATCGACTTCTTTGAGGCAGTCACCAAAGCCATAGATGAGGGTAAGGTGGCTCACACAGCCTATCTTGACTTCGCCAAGGCTTTCAACACCATCCCCCATTCTGGAATTATAGCTAAACTCACTAAACTAGGTATAAATCCCTATGTCACAAGATGGGTTGCCAACTGGCTCACTGACAGAACCCACACTGTAAAAGTTGCAGACTCCAAATCTGACTTCAACCCAGTGACAAGTAGAGTACCACATGGTTCAGTCATGGGATCTCTCCTGTTTGATATCTACTTCTGTGAAGTACAGGCTAACACAGAAGGCCTCTAGCTAATGAAGTTCACAGATGACTGTAAACTAGGAGCCATAGTTGAGTCCCCAAATGAGGTGGACATCCTACAGAAGGGCCTCACTGAGACAGATGCCTGGTTTCAGAGGCATGGCTTAAAGCTCAATATCAAAAAGTGCATTGTCATCCCCTTTGGTAAAAACTCTGTACCCATGAACTACTGCATAAATGGCAGTCTACTTAATGTGGAATGTGTGATAAGAGGCCTTGGGACCCAGGTGGACAGTAGTCTCTCCTTTGATAATCACATCACTACAGTAGTCAGGAAATCCTTCTATGTGGCACACCTCATCAAAAAAGGGTTCTCATCCAGGAAAAAAGAGGTCATTGTTCCCCTCTACTCGGCACTCATTAGACCCATTATAGAGTACAACGCCACTTTTGGAATGTACCTCACAAGACATCTGCAGCAGCTGGAAAGGCCACAGAAGTACCTCACAAAGAGGATTACTGGCCTCAAACAGATGCCCTACACTGACCATCTCAAAAAACTCCAGCTTTACTCTGTAGCATATCGCCTACTCCGAGGAGATCTCTGCCTAACATATAAAGCTATGTTAAACCCAGAACTGTTGGACATGTTACATCTAAACTAAAACAAAGAGTAAAAAAGTCACACAGATAATCAACTGGTTAAAAAACACAATAAGAAAACTCTAGCAAAGCTAGACTTCTAACTGTGTGATACCTTAAACCTCCTGAATCAGAGGCCTCATGGGATATATGGAAATCACCCCTTAAGGATATCAAGTGTTTCAGAATTGCCATTTAGCTGAAACACCTGATATCCTTAAGGGATGATTTGCATATATCCCATGAGGCCTCTGATTAAGGAGGTTTAAGGTGTCACACAGTTAGAAGTTTAGCTTTGCTAGAGTTTTCTTTTTGTGTTTTTTAACATGTTACATCTAAAGAAATCCCAATCCCTCCGAGCTACACGCTCTAGAAACCTAAACCTTGTCACCACAATAAACAGGACATGCTGGAGGAATAGATTCCTGTCCCAGAGACTTTCTATAGTCTGGAACAAGCTACCCATCTATGTCAAGCAAAGTTCCTCATTAGCACTCTTCAAGAAAAATCTTGATGAGTGGATGGGAAATAGGAAATACACCCCGGGGATCACTTCTGTGGCTCTGCTCGACAGACACACAGGAAATTAACTTTCTTGGGTGGTGTAAGCCAGGGAACCTTGCTGGCTAAGCTTACTTAGGCCCTTGGGCTGATAGCCTAGTACCTACCTATGACTCTATGATAAACCTGCTAGCAGGCTGCAGGGGTAAAAACTGTACCATGTTAACATGGTGAAGCCTTACCATGATAGGGAGGCCCTGGTGCTGCATATCTTCAGTGGATGGCAGGAGGAGTCTGAGGGGAATCTGGTTATTGATCTCCTCAGTGAGGCTCAGACTGATACCTCAGTGTTCTGGTGCCATTATCTACCTTATAGACTGGGCAGAGGGGGCATAGCTGGTAAATCTGTGCCAGCCTTTCTGTGTGTGTGTGTGTGTGTGTGTGTGTGTGTGAAAATCAAATCTCAGAGTGTGTGTGTCAGCTACTTGGAGCAGGGACACAGAGCACTAGTTTCACTGAGAGGGTAGTGGAGGGCTTGGAGCACTTGGATGAGGAATCAACTCTACAGCTGTGGACAGTGTGAGGTCTTAGTTGGGGCCTGGTGAGAGAGAGGGAAACCCAGCCTTATGACAGGAGTGTGTTTCCTGTGTGCTCTGAAGGCAAATTGCACTTGATGCAGAGAGCTGCATCTGGAAGTACTGTGTGTATCTATCTTTGTTCCAAGTGAATGTCTCTCATTAGTGTCCATGGTGAGGATTGAGACTCCTTGATTACTGGCCAAACACCTATATCACCAAGTGGGTGGACCACCAGATTACATATATGCCATCTAAATTTGCTGAAATGTGTCAAGTGACCTATATCTCAAGTCTAGTGATCAGGTTTGTATATCAGGTCTGTCTGCTAGGACCTTTTCTGCACATTATTTAAGTCACAGACATCAAGAATGACATACACATCCTCTGTCCAAACAGCTCTCTGAAGGTTTACAGCTTGTGGGCAATCATTGACTCCATCTGTGATATTACTATAATACAGACAGTATCAATACACACCAAGGACTGCTGCCATAGCCATGACAACACATGAGATGAAACAAAAACATGGGAGAATTTTTTACATTATGAAAACAAATGCACAACCCAATGATAATGTAGACATCACACCCTATGAGCAGACCAAGTGGTATGTGACCTATGTCCTAGGGTAGATGGTATGTGGAACATCCACCAGCATGTACCCACAGTGGTGACTACTCTCTTGATGTAACATAACTCCTGAGTATGTGCAGGACATCCACATAAAAGGCCATAATACCTCCATCATTCTCAGCCTTCATCACACCGATAACTGAGTACAATGCACCCTTCTTCTTGTACCTCTCTACACATCTTCCAGTGATGTCTAACTGAAGTGTACCACCTTTGCCACAGTGGGCTCCCACACATGTTATTGGCCATACCTAGGTATTCTTTTTGTTGCATAAACATTACTGTCTGATGGTGCAGAACACCCAACAAAGTGTTATACCTGATGCATGTGTGATACCTGTTTTGACAATACCGATGGTATGGGTTATATTCATGACAGTGTGGATTGTGTCATATATATGCTATGCACACTAGTCATCTACCCTGGATTTATCATAATGTCACACACAGGTATAGCAGTGTCAGAACGGTGTGCTTGATTACCTTCATAGATTGCCATAATAGTTGAACAAGTGTGCTCATGCAGAACCATCTATGATCACTCAGAATCACATATGTTATGTCAGAGACAAGGGATTACTGGTGGTATTACTTTGATATTGTCAATGATTATGTGTGCTTCTGTTTACTGTTGTTCATAAGCCTGTAACTGTTTCCCACTTGGTTGAAACCTCTGCTGGCATTACATACATATTCAGGCAAATCAGTTTGCACAACTTCACAATATGCACTTATCCCCGATTGTATATAACATCCCTGATACATGTCCTCTCCATTGTTCATGCCAGGCTGCCTATATCACAAAGACATCTTCCCCATTGTTATGTCATCTTGTCTGACAGTCACATAATATACATTTTCACTGTGCAGTCTGTACTGTACCATGTTGATATGTGATTAGTGTTCCTGCTACAAGTGTCTTGCATTTACATGCCCTCATCTGCTGTACATTACAATGGTTCACCTGTCCTGTTTCCCTGTGTTCATTCCTACAATTCATCTGTGAATCAATACACCCACTTCCCCTGTTTATTTTAAATGGCAGTCCATGTTCCATTATGGATCATTTACACACCTTTGTTCAGAATGCCTGAAATGGGATTCCACAATACTCTGTACTGTATACACTGTCTTGTAATGTGTTTGGACCATATACGTTGCTATATTATTAACCCTGGTAATCATTGTGGCATTCTGTGCAATCCAGCAGACCTAATTTGCCCATAGGTAAACAGGTATACATGTCTGCTGTTATCCGTGTTGCTTTACATGGTTTTCTGGTTGGCAACACTGTTGCTTGCCATGAAACCACGCTTGTGTATATTTAAACACTGTGTGCGACATGAATATGCAATTAGCACTGCTGCTAACCATGCCAACACAAACTCCGTGTAGGCTTTGTGTGAAGCCAACATGGAGTTTATTGAATCCCACTGTGATTCTTTTTATGAGGTAGTGCTACTTCATAATATATTACTTTTGCTGAGATTTTATGCAGCCACTCCATCCCCACCTGCAAAAAAATGCTAGCATCATTACAGAACCAGTTTTTAAACTTTCTCAGTTTTTATTTTAAATTTTGGTCGTCATGTACATTTCCAAAACTATATGGCCAACATTGAAACATTCCCTTCCTGCCTTGCATTCTACATAGATAAAGGATAAACAAACAAAAACACTGTATTTTATTTAACAATAATTTCCCACTTTATTGTACAAATCACAGTTCCATATGACATCTGTAGAGCATTCTTCATCCATGGTACACTTCATCATCACCAGTGGCTGTCTCATTTCCATCTAATTCCATGACTACATTTATCATGCCTCTTTCAATGGACACAGCCCAGAACAGATGTTTATGACTGACAAAGTTTTTTCTGCTCATAGTCACACAAACTTTTACTATCTTTGTCAGTTATACAACATGATGCAGCTCGACTTGTTTCTAATCGCAAAACAGATTGGGTTTTCTTTATTATCCTATTTCCATAATGGGTTAGCTATCTACTCCACCATTTTCACCTCTCTTTGTCCTGTCCTTGCATTTCTATACACTCTCCCTTAAAACATCTGTTTTGTAAATTCTAGTCATGTATAAATAACATCATCACTCTCACTCACTTTCCATTCCTTATTCCCACCTCCCATTTATACACAGAACATTCCTGCTCTTTCCTTTCTATTTCTTCCATCATTTTTTACATCTATTATTGTTGGATTCTCCTTATTTTTCCACTTGATTGTAATGGGCCATCTGTTCTGCCTTAGTAATATGTGCTAACCCTACTCCTAACCCTCAAGTGCAGCTTACCTGGAAAAATCCCTTCCCATCACACTACCACTGCATGAGGCAACTTGGGCACACATACATGCACACACAGTAAATCTGTCCCCTAACCTAACCCTAAAAACGAACAATTGCATATAAACACACTAAATCTATCCTATTACAAACCCCTTACCCTAACCCTGAAGCACACATTTGTAAACAAACTTCCATCCCCACCACTTACCTATGTTGACCATCCAGACATTCCCCAAACAAACACTCAACTAAATGTACTGTCGATCAATACATACAGTAGTTCAGTTGTAAAGTACAAAGGAGTTGACCAACTGCACTGTACCTATATCTGTATATTTACATACACACACACACACACACACACACACACACACACACACACACACACACACACACACACACACATATATATATATATATAAAATCTATATATAGAGAGAGAGATAGATACACACACAGACACACACACACAGACACACATATACACACGCACATATTACTCTCTCTCTTTCTCTCTCTCTCTCTCTCTCACACACACACACACACACACACACACACACACACACACACACACACACACACACACACACACACACATATTACTCTCTCTCTTTCTCTCTCTCTCTCTCTATATATATATATATATATATATATATATATAGAGAGAGAGAGAGAGAGAGATGTAGACCCCCATCCTGGCAACAAACTTAAAAAATAAGGAAGTGGCTGTTATGGTAAGTTTGCTTACACAACTGTATTATATTCTTCATTATGCAAACTTCTGCAGTTGCCTTAGCTATATGTGCAGAAGACTATAGCTTAGACTCACTGGAGTGAGGAAGGATGAGGGCCCAGGAACCCCTGGAGAATTATCCCCTCAAAGACTGTCACAGACCCGGAGAAAGTGATTTGTAAAAGTATGGAAAGTGACCAAGCTGCTGTTTCTAAAATACTAATAGAATAATGACAACCACTTGGAAATAGTCTACTTTGATACAAGTTGCACTTTTTTCTTTCCTTAACAAGAAATGAACATCTAATAAGACTTCCAAAAAGATTTTGCTCTGTCAAGATGGCACCCGAGTTGTCTGTGGACATCCAAGGTACGGAGTATCTTTTCTCCATCATTTGTAGGTTTGGAAAAGATGATGGAGATGTATGGGTTTGCTCAAAGTAAACTTGGATACTACTTTAGGCATAAATGAAGGATTAGTTCTCAAGGAAACCTTATCTTTGTGGAAATAGAGATAAGGCTAACCCACCATAATAGCTTGCAGAGGTCAGAGCAATTAGTAACACTATTTTCATTGTTTTCCTTGTTAAGAACCTCAAGTCACATGAAATGTTATTGAAAGATGGTGATACATTGGCAGACATGCTTAAATCGCTGACAAATGATCTTTTATAGAAGAGCAGGACTGGCCAGATGATATTAAATAACATAAATAATGTAGAAGCAGAAACACAAAAGCCCTGAAAGGATCCTGGTTCCTTTCTTGGCACCAAATGGAAAATACTTTCCATTTATCAATACATAATTTTCTATTCGCAGGTTTTCTTTCTTTAATACCTGCTGCACCTCCTCAGAAAATAGGTGCCTAAAACAAATTATGATTTGGGGTGTCTTGCGTGAGTAAGTCCGATATGTGAGGAAGCCAGCGGTAATTGCCCATGACCATTTCCGAAAGAGAAAACCACTGTAGCCTGGGTCAGACAGGTGTCACCATAATGATCTATGGAGAGTTCATTTGAATCTTCAGAATCCTGCAGTATATTAGTGGATAGGTTGGGAAAACATATAGGAAAATACAGTTGTGTAAGTTGCATTAACCATCACAGAAGATGTTTGAATTCCTCACTGCTGCAGTAGCCTTTTGGCTATATGGGTTGTATCCTGCCTTGGATACAACTGGCCAGTTACCAAAGTTCTGACCCCTCCCACACCTTCACTCTGACTGCTGATTGGACAGCCCAGAGCAGTGAAATCAGCAGTCAGAGTGAAGAAATCTTTAGGACATTCTTGCTCACACAGAGAGAGAGGAGTGCACTCATTCCGTACCTCTAAAAGATATAAACAGTAACAAATAGCTTTGTATTCCAATAACTAACTATATAAAGTAGAGGGATGGAGGTGAGTACAGTTCCTGCAAAAGTGAAAAACTTGAACATCTACTGTTATGGCAAGTTTAACATGCACAACTGTACTATAGTACATTCCCACTACTTTTGACTATATAGGTTGATTACTAAAGCTTATTAAACCTGGAGGAAGGAAGGCTAAGCATCCAGATGTCCCTGGAGAATGATCCTACAAAGCCAGTCCTGGATGTGGAAAAGGAAACCAGTTTGTAATGCTTTGTATAGGTTGGTACAGAGGACCAAGTTGCTGCCTCCAGAGTCCACCCTTTTCCAATATGCCATCATAGATGCCAGCGCTCTAGTGGAATGTGCCTTTATACTGCCTGACTTTATGCAGGTCCACAATATGTAGAATCCTTTCTCCCTGGTTCTGAGGGTCTGGATAGAACTCTGGGAAATTGATGACCTGATTCAAAGTAAACCCTGAAGCAACTTTGGGCATAAATTAGGGATTTGGGTACTTACGTATTATCGCAACCACACATTCACTGCGGTAGCTGTAACCACACATTCATTGCGGTAGCTGAAAGTACACTTTAGAACATGAACATGCTAGATGGCTGGACAGAAAGTGTCTTGGATGTTCAAATGTTTACCCTGGCTTACTGCAATAAATACAAAATAAGTAAATAAAACAATCAATCGAGGGACCTCTAAAGTGTTTGTGAATTGTATAGCTGTCCCTCTTTTTGACTCAGTTTCTAACTCTGCCCCTCTTAATATTGGTGGCTTTTGAGGAAAGGGCAGTGAATTACACTATTAGACTTAATAAATAGTGAACATAATTATTACAGTTACAGATTTACTTTACTTCCGAAAATGTATACTAATTCCCATTCCCTTATTCTGCCAATATCTCAAAGTAATATACTAACATTTTAAAACTGTCCCTGACTATTTTTGGATTGTCCGCTGAAAATGGACATGTATCCAGTCAGACTATCCCGGTCAACAAATGTAAATTTGTCCCAGATTGGGTGACAGCTATGTGAAAGCTATCTGTAAGATTGTGAAAAGTAGTGTTACACATTTTGGAGACGGAAGCTTGAGAGTTATGCAAACAATTGACCATTAGCTTGTATCCAATAACTGCTTTGTGCCGTTGCCTGTACTGGGGGAAACTGTTGGGTATAAAGAGATAAATGAACAAGCACTTTTCAGGACATGAGTTACTTCAGTAAGAGAGTATGGTTTATGTATTTTCACAACCACACACTCTCAGCATTCTCGGCAGCACATTATTTCACTGAGAATGGAATGTTGCAGAGAATGCCTTGAATGCTGATAATGTGTGGTTGTGATAATACGTAAGTACCGGGATTTGTTCTTAATGAGACCCTATCTCTATGGAAAACCATATGCAAGGCTCACACACTATGACAGCTTGCAACTCAAATATTCTTCTTGCAGATGTCAAAGCAATAAGAAGAACGATTCTACAAGCAATGAACCTTAAATCAGCCTGAAGTGCTAGTTCAAAGGGAGACATAGTTAACTTTTATGGGACAAAGTTAAGGTCCCAGGAAGGGGCCCCTTTTTTTTTTCCTAGGAGGCTTAATATGTAAAACCTTATAGGTTCATAGGTATATATCAGGCTAATGACCACCACAGCCTTTATAAGGCTAGCCATGCAACCCAACCCAATTGTGCCCCTTGTAATTATGTCTGTATTAATTGAGGGGGGTATGTTAGTTAGGAGGTTGTTAAAAATGTATGTGTGTTTGTGGGGTGGGTATGTTGGTTAGGGAATGTCTTCTGTTGACCTCTGCTAGAGACATGGAGGCCAGCCTGAGGATGAATCTATGATTACCTGTCCAGTGTTATTCAGGGACTTTTACTGTCGGCCTCTGACTATAAAAGACATGAAGACAGCCCAGGGATGAATATGCGATTTCCCATCCAATGGTCAAGGTTATATTTGAACAGGGTTAGGGATGGACTCTGCTTCACATGGATCCAGGATAAGAAACTGTTTTTATCAAAAACAGAGAAGAAAAGAAAAGGAGTCATGGGCAGACATGCTGAAATGGCCACAAAACATACCTTGACAGAGGAGTAAGACAAGCCAGAGGAAAGTAACTCTCACAAATATTTCAGAACTAGTGTTACATAATTTCTGCTGGTTATTGGCTAGGCACCAAATACAAAATCTTTTCCACTTGCCAGTATAAGATTTCCCAGTGAAGGGTTTTGATGCCTCCTACCTGCTGCACATCCCCGCGAATGAGGTGCCTAAAAGAAATCATAACTGAATCATTCAGGCAGTTAGTTGAAGTTGTTTGAGACTGGGGTATATAAAACTTCACCTCTCTTGTGTAAGTAGGTCCAGTCTGTGAGAAAGGTTGTGGTACTGCCTCAGCCTATTCCATAAGAAGGGAGAACCAATGTTGCCTTAAACCAAAGGGAGTCACCACAATGATTTTTGGAGAGTCATTCTAAATCTTTAGAATTATTCTGGTTATCAGTGGAAAGGGAACATTCCAGATCATGGGAATGAAAATGCATCTATTTTCCAGGCTTGCTTGCAAGCAGCCCTGGAGTAGAATTTGTTCGAGCGTGTGTTTTGAAAAGAGACAATTAGATCTCTTTAGTTGAATTTTTCCAAAACTGGATCATCTCTCGGAAGACCCCCTTGTTCAATTTCCATTTATGAAGGTCTGTTGTGGTCCTACTCAGCTTGACATCCTCTGCATTTTAATCTGATGGAATGTAACATGCTTGGAAGGTTATACGATACTGTACAGTTAACTCCCAAGCCATCATAGCCAGCCTGTACAGAGGATACAACACTGATGTGTTTTTGGCTGTCTGAGGAATTCTACAGGCCTTGCATCTTTATCCCCATAAAAACTGCTCCCAAGGAAAATCTGAGGCATCTGTAGTTACAGAATGACAAAGGTCTAAGGAGAAAAGGGGAGACCAGGATTTAGAACCAAGAAATACAATCCTGTGAGACAGAGTCACAGCAGATTTTGATACATTTATCTGGAATCACAAATTGGTAAAAAAAGATGCAACCCATGAATAGGACTCTTAAAGTCTAGGAAAAAAAACTCTGCAAAGATAAATAAGTTGTCTAAATAAGGAAATATGTAAATAGCTTTCCATCTGCAATGAGCTATGACTGCAGCTAGACACTTTTTAAATACCCTTTGAGCTGTAAATATCCTAAAGTGTAATGGAGAAGTTTCTTCAGCGGCAGAAAAGCTCTGAAAGGCTTGATGCGGAAACGTAGTCAGCTCAGCTCAAGCTAATAGTTTGGGAATGGTGGAAGGTGCCCTTAAAGCTTTGGAAGATAGCTGGCTGTTCACCCCATGCAGGATGCAACTTTTATAACCAAGGCTACTGCAGCAGTGATCATAATGATTAACATCAGAACGTGACGGAGATAATAGCAGAAAAGAAAACGTAACCTTCCCTTACACTGAGTTAATATCTAGGCCACTAAGATCTTACAGGGATAGTTATTTTAGTTGTTTTTGTTCTGATAAACTTGTTAATGAAGATCTATCTTGGAGGTACTCACAACTTTTTAGCATCTTTGAGGGGATGCAGTCCACGACTATCTGGAAATATGGCAACAATACTAGTGTTAATTGTGGAGGAAACAGACACTTGTATAATAAACAGGATAGAACAGCATTAATGTCAAGAAGACATTGAACATATGCAGGCAGTGAGAGTTAGAGAAAGACAGCATTGTAGAGAAGTGAAAATAAAGTTGTATACTGAGAGGGCGGGAGAGTAGTTTAGGATCAAGTGAGAGAGAGAGGCACAGAAAATGGACATCCAGGGTATTTACCATATGTCCTGAGCTAGATAAGCTAATACGTTGTGAATTTTAACCACAAGCAAACTAGCATTACAAATACAAACAAATGTTAGCAGAATTGAATATTAGCACCATAAATCACAGGTACTCATGTGTGTCCTGAGTTACATATGCAAACAGTGAGTTTCAGCAACATTAACTAGATGAGCAAAACAACAGAGTCCAACAAAATGTGTGCACAGCAGAATATCAGCACAGCAATTCACAGAATGTAAATATTTTCTGCATGAAATTGTAACAGCAATTTAGCAATGCAATCTAAAATAAGTGTGGCAACTTATCATTGAGGTTGGTAATGACAATTCCTGTTTTAGAGGCAACCATGTTTTCACATGGAGTTGGTGTTTGACCCTCAGTAAGACAGAATAATGACATACAGCACAAAAAAACTATATAAATAAAAGAAAAATACAAACATTGCAAGGACTAAATACAGCTAACAATATTGCAAAAGTATCATGTTGTTTGCAGCAGGTTGCCAAAGACAACAGTACAAATGTAGTGTTAAAAACAAACAGACATAATTCTCATGTGAATGTGAATGTGAAAGCAAGTAAATCCAGAAGACTATACATATGGAGATTATATCCTAAGTCACTTTATTTCCAGGACTGGTGAGAGGACAGTTAAAAATAACAGTCAGTGCAGGATGTCATTTACAGTATTATTACAACATAATACTGAAACATACTGAAGGAGTTAAATTCCAAAACTACCTGGTTAGGGCAGGTGGATGAGGATGGACAGTTAGCTAGCACAGTAAAAAGTGAAAGGGAAGCCTGCTGAGCAGTTAAAAGTATGAAAAAGAGTTAAGAAGATATATGTTACAACCTCTTAGAACAAATAATATTATAGTGGGGGATGTGGCCCAAAGTGGATGCTGCTCTCAGTATCCAAAATAATCCCCATCATAAACCCTCAAATGACCCTATTGACAGTCTTCTCAGCATCCAGTCTTATTAGCATCAGCCTATTTTACTTTGTATTGTGTGACTTTATATAATTATTATTTTATTTTATCTTGTCAAATATTTGTCTTCCCTAACCAAAATCAGATTGGTTTAATTTAATTATAATGAACAGTTTTCTTGCCAGTCTCATAGCCATTATAGTCATTAAAATGTTGTGGTCTTGGTTTAAAATTGATATTGGTTTATAAGATCCCAGGTCAGTTGGGTCCTTGCCAATATTACTCCTAGCACTGCTTTTCTCCAAAATGTTGGTACTTCCTCTCCCCATATCACCTCACTGGACAGTTTGTGCCAACAATCGAATACTCAGTCATCTTTCAATTTCCATGTTTCTACTGGTAGTCTATTTACGCCGGACAATTTTCACGAGGCCTGCTCATGCATAGCCTTTTTTTGTTTCTTTACCTGTGTCTTCTTTACCTTGCTCATTTCTTGGCATTCTTAATCTTTCCAAGCACTCATCCTCTATACACTTCAAGTCCTCAGTCCATGCCTTCCCTTCATAAAAATTTTCATAATACTTTTTTATCCCTGACAGTATTTTACTCAGATCCTTCTCTAACTTCTCTGTCACTGGATCTCTCAATTTCTACGTTTTGTTCCCTCAGTTGTTGCACCAGGATATTAGCACACAAAAACATTGCATTTTCATAGACGCTGGAAAATCAGCAATAAACACATCTTGATTTT